>NW_027180343.1:0-300000 GCF_040956055.1 Brachionichthys hirsutus
TGCTGCTCTCTGACTCCGTAGGTAAAGACCAGAGCATTCTGATATTACTTGAGACACATATGAGAAAGCTCAATTACAGCTAACTCAGAAATCTGTGTTGACAAAGTAATTTGCTGAGGAACAGCAGTAAATCTAAAGCACATACCTAAAACGTTAATGGACAATTTGACATTTGTAGTTTTATGTTTACCTTAATATGAAGTGTTACATGTTGCTGTAAGCGTTTGTCTATCAATACACACATGGACTGAACATTAACAAGGCTTTTACTTGGCTGCTTTTCAATGCTAACTGTGACTAGTAAACATCACCAGCAATGAAACACTCAGACCAACCACAAGTAGCAGTGAGGGACACTCAAACGCAAACACACACAAGAGTGTAAAGAGTTTTGTATTGGCATATGAAAAATGCTTTTGAGCTGCATCTAGGTCTGTTTCTCTGTCTCAGAATGTGCAAACTTAACTCGAATGCTGCAATTTGTTTGCTGATTTGCTCCAGATGAGGTGGATGGGACTTCTTCAGCCAATGGAGGACATAGACTACCAAGGAGCCTCGGTGAGCTTTGCCCTCTTCTTTGTCCTCATTTGGCCTCTTTTATTTAGAAAAAGACTGCAATGCTAATGCAGTGAGCGACGCAAGCCAAATGGAATGGTAAAAGTTGGCTCCAGAATTCATGTGCAAAAAAGGTGACCATGGATTATTGAATTAGCCAGATGCTAACAGCCGTCACACCTCATCCCTCAGACGCCCAGCCGGCCCAGCAGGCTCTGTGTAAAGTTCGTACAGAGGTGGTTGAGGTCACCAGGGCGATGTTGGACCGCAGCAATGCCAACTTCCTGTTATGGCCACCCTGCGTCGAGGTGCAACGCTGCTCCGGCTGCTGCAACACCAAGAGCTTGCAGTGTGTCCCTGTCATCACCCACACCAGACACTTGCAGGTCAACAAGCACCCTAACAAACACATAGACAAATATGTAAACACAAATCACCTCCCAGGAGAGGAACTCTAGTTATTATCTTTTCCCTCCCATCTTCTCAACCTCTCCAGGTCATGAAGATCGAGTATATCAACAAGCGGCCCATTTACGCCAAAGCCGTGGTGTCAGTGGTCGATCATGTGGAGTGCCGATGTCAGCCAGCTCCACGCTCCCCTACACCCAGGAGAAAACCTCCTCGCAGACAGCACGGCCATCAGCATCGAAATCACACCCTCAGCCAACGGCAGGGGCATGAGAAGGTACAGCCGCTATCAGCATGCTAGCGCCTCATCTGAAGTAGAATGAGTGAATATGGCCTGTTTGTACTGCTTCATGTGCTCACGAAACCACCTACTGTACAAGTGTATAATGACAGGCAGCTGTATCTGAACCACATCATGTGTGATGCATTGAATTTTTGTGCCTGTTGGGAATGACTATGAATGACAAAAAAATGTGCAAACAAAAATAGTGGATTTGCAGTTTAAAAAAATATTTGCAAACAAGACCATTGTTATCTATCAACATCATTATTTTTGGTTGCAAATCCATTTTTTGTTTGATTGCATAAAAAGAAACAAATTTCTCTCCATAAAAGATCTCCCGTTTTCTGTACGTTATATATATTAATAATATATATATATTATATTTATATGTGTATAATCTGTCTGCTGAATAATTCCTCCTAACACAACGGATGCCTTTAAATGCACACGGTTAAATCACGTAGCATTCTGTGGAATCTTTTCTCTCCAACTTCAAGGTTCACTCCAAGGATGAGCTCCACCAGTGGGACAATCTGAAACAGAACCAGAGGGTCCACCTGGATGACCTCCTGGAACAGCACTGGAACCCCAGAGGAGACACCTTCACTGGGGAAGGATACAGCTTGACTGGGCGTGACGCATCTCTCTCTGAGGAGGCTCTTGTCTTTGCTCCACACTGGACACACAACTCCACTTCCCTCCTTGGGACAAAAGACAAAACCGAGAAGCTAGAGAGCGTGGCTGGGAGGAACGGCAGAAGATCAGGCAACAAGACTGTTTCCTCGCTGGGTGACGTTGGAGTTGAGGTAAAAACATTAGTCAAAGGTGGAGATGGGTTTCTGCTGAACAAACCCAAAGGGAAAGTCAGCGAGGTGAACAGCAGCAGGGATGAAGACATGCAAACAGAGAGTTTACGGCAAGAAGACAAATCCAAATTGTCAAAGGATTCCGCTCACCTTGAAAATCAGAATCAGGCAGGCAAGTTTAGTCCGACTGAGGCGACTGGCGAGAGACTTGGGAGCAGGTTTCGACCGACCAAAGAGCCGAACCCAGAGCCCCGCGAAAAGGCAAGGCAGAGAGACAATGACACTCCTGAGGAGGTGAGGATATTACGGGCTGAAGAAGAAAGACTGGAGCAGGAGCGAAAGGAACTCCTGCTCCTCCACAAGAGGCTGGACCAGGAGAAGGAGTCGCTGAGGCAGCAGCAGATGAACCGAGAAGGAGAAAGGCCGAGAGGCAAGGAGAAGGAGCATCGCCTGCGTGGCATCCATCATCACCACCCGAAGACGGTAACCACGCAGAAGCCAGGTACCGTTGGGTTAGGAGTAACACCGGACTGTAAGAGAAGGCGTTTTGTTTGATGTAACAAAGAAATCTTCTTCTGACAGCGACAACATCTACGAGCACCACACGGCAGCCGGCGGCTGCAGCAGGACCCAGGTCCCCACATCGACCAAAGAGGAAGATGAGGAAGAACCGGAAGCGAATTAGCAAGGCAGCTATGAGAGCTATGCTAATGTAGAGCTACAACAATCCCAGGTGAATTCACACACGCAAACGAACGAAACAATTAGTTTGGAATATGTGAATGTCTTTAATTGATTGTGATTGCACATTCTCTTCATTATGCCAGTGTGTATGAATTTGAAATCTGCTTCCCCCCCCCCCCTCCCTCAGGGACACAAAGTGAACTTGGTGTATTTCGGGGATTCAGAGGTGAAGCAGAGCGACTCCCCGTCTCTGAGTATTTATTTGCGTGCCAGTAACCTGCTCGTCCTGCGAGATCTCCTCTGTAACACTACTAATGACTGTCTTGGTGAACCTGCAACTGCACCTGTGGAGCACGAGGAAGACACAAAGACACAAAAGACAGACCTTGTCCAGAGAAAACTTGATGACTGAAGACTGATAAATTGTGCCCGAGCACAGCGGCTGTGGGGAACTGGAAACGGCGTCACTGTAGAAAAGTGGATAACAGTTTGCAAGCCAAGCCTCGTGTGGAAACCTTCTTTTGATATCAACGGAGACAAAACTGCACTCACACTTTGACAAAACCACATTTTTATATGTGGTCCAAAACAACACAGCTTGTTGCTGGGAGACTTTGTGCCACAATCCCACTGGATGACAAAGTTGATCTTTGTGGGGAAAAAAACTTTGGAGAATCAGTTGCATTGTGTTGGGATTATCTTAAAGGCGAACATTAATTCGACTTTAAATAGTAACGCTGATTAAAATGAGCAGCATGTCGATGTGTGGTAAGAAGTCACGCACTGAGAGCTCAGGATTGGAAACATAAAGCTGTGTAGATTCACCATACGAAGGACCGATATCATGTATCTGCTCTGCTAGTCTCTCTTTAATCATATCTAATTATAAGGAACTGAAAACACTGGAATCACGCAGATGTCGTAACAGGACGAAGACTTCAAATTATACCCGCGTGGGTTTTGTCTGTTTCAGAATCGCAGGTGTGAAGAGAAAAAGGTGCTATCTGAATACTAATTGATGGCATTGCACTTGTGCTATGTTTCTTATTTATTTATCTCTACTATTATTGTGGATTAACTTTCTGTGCAAATGCGGCAAGCAGGATGAGATGTGGGGGAGATCTGTCCCGATGCTTCGCAAATGTCTGGGCGGTGATAAGGGAGATCTCTTCATCGCCGTCTCTTTGTTAAAGACATGTTGACTAAATCGCTAGAAACAATCACATTCCTTTTATACTCTAAGGGACGGAGAAACAAAACACAGTTTCAAGAGGGTAAAAACAAGCAAATCAATAACAATGAAACAGAAAAAAACAAAAACAGAGTTTGATCATGTAGAAATGTCCATTTTCATGAGTAACATTCAGAAACAATGTGTGGTCCAAAAATCCTCAATCATCCAATCATCTTCAATCTTTGGGAATAAAAGCCAGCATGTCCTTGGAGCCAACTTTAAGCCTGCATCTTACTGGTTTTGTCTGTTTTATAGTAAAGAATTCTGAAACAACTGAATGTTTGTGATAACTTGTGACAACTAATGCTATTTTCATACGGCTATAAGAAGCTCACGTGCTAAAATCGTCTTTGTTCTGTGTTTTTATTTGGCTTAAATCGATCTCCTTTCTACATCCACGAATTAGCGTCATACGGGCCAACGACACTTCACATTGGCCTTGAGATAAGAAGTGTCTTCACTTTCACTTTCACGTTGCAGATTATAATAAGGAATATTTTTTGGGGTGACGGAGTTACGAAAACAAAACCTTACATTTTTATGACACAATGAACTCAGTGCGACTAGCCTTTTTTTTTTTTTTTTTTTAGCACATCAGCAGCCCAGGTGTGTTTATTTACTGAGCCCGTTGTGTCTGCACATCTGGGCATAGAAGAGAGAAAGAGAGCGGCTCGATAAAAAGTCGTGTTTATTCACTTGGGTTTTGACTACCTAAAAGGCCCCCCAACTCAGGATCCATCGAGTTATGTCATTTGTTAGCCTGTCTAAATCAAATCAAAAGAGGTTTGAATCCTAATCAATGTAAATAACCTCAGTTTCTTGAGCGTACGTTTCTTACAATACTGTATATAGTATTTGCTGAAAAATTAAATTATCTTGACATCTATTGCAAAAAAAAAACCCCCAAATGTGTCGAAAGCTGCCTCGTGTCTGCATCACACCTTCTAATCCCCGACATGCGACTAATGTTCCTACATTACTTCTGCTTGGCCTACTGTCAGTCTCGCACAGATACACGACTAAACGGCAGACCGCCTCCAAATTCAGCATTAAGGTGGAATGTACATTCCCAACTCCCCCCCCCCCAGGGACTCCAAACAAGAAGAGAAGTGCATGCAGGCCTGCTGACTGGCATGCTCTCGCTCATTCAAATACAAGGGTCAGTCGCCATGACAGCATGGGAGGGTCTCCAAGCGACCAGAGACTGCGACTAAGGGATTGAATCGAGATAGTTCAGAGCTGACTGATTGACCATAAAGGACGATATGGCTTGTTGGGTCTAAAAACACTGCTTCCTAACGCGGGGGGGGGGGGGGGGCAGTCAGTGGAACACTGTAATGACCCGACATGAATAGGACCAGACAAATTAACCGAGACCAACCTGATCACAAACCATGACCCAGTTCTCAGCAAGCTAACATGAAAAGGTTGGGGATTCATTGGTGGTTTTCTCCTCATGTTTGCACACTTATTAACTATTGTTATATTTGTCAGTTATAGTAAAACTAACATCTGAAAGTCACATTCATTCATTCATTCATTCATTCATTGAAGTATTGGCTAAAGGACTGTCATGTCATGTTAGGCCCTGCTACCTCTGCCTCATTTTCTCGTAGACTGTGGTGGAGCTGCGGTTGTAGTGAATGAATGCAACGGGTGTGAAATCACCCAGTGAAACGTGGAGGACCTCTGGGGATGTGCATCCGTGCATAACTGGAGCTGTCTCACTGTTAGTTCATTAAAAGTCTCTTCTCTTTTCTCTGTGATCCGACATATCCACCACAAATGAAAGTGCTACTTTTTAAAGCTGCGTGCTAATTTGAATAAAGTATATACGGTACATATATAGTGAAAGGCTAGACAAGAGCTACAATGGCAGTATACATCCCTGATAATATGCATCTACTTGTCCAAACATCCCTCGGCGACGCATCCTGGACGTGACGGCCTGTGTTGTGCTCTGGCCTAGAATCCCTGATTTACAGTCGTGAGGAAACAGGAGGCTTTTGAACAGGAGGTTACACAAGCATCCGTGTGGCGCCACACACTCCCTACACCTTCCAGTGCTTTCATTTTCCTGTTTTCATGGATGACAATAGACAAGGACATGCCGTACAGGGATTCACGCAGCTACCCTCTCACTGGGCTCATGCACACTTTACTCTCATCTTTCCATTGATCTGTTCTGTTCACTGATGCAGACCAGCACAAGTCTCTCACACATTTTCTCTGCTATGCAGCCAAAAGCTTCCTCCAGGGGACAATAGTCCTCTGATGGTGAATGTCCTGGATGCATCATTTCTTTCCTTTATTTGAAGCCGTGCAGTTGAAAAATGTTGGGAAAACACATCAGATTGTCTTTTCCCTCACCGTCCACTACAGCGGTCAAGGCCACATAGATGCGAGTGATTGGTCCTGCGTGGGCATCATGACTTAAGCAGTGTGTCAAGCTGCTCCTCAACCACATTAGACAGGAAGTGGTACTGTGGCAATGGGTTGAAAACACAGGAAGTCAATATCAGCATGCCTGGAATTCTTACGTGTTGGCTTCGCACAACCACAAAAGACTTATCTGTAAAGGCACGACGTTGATGACATTTACGTGTCCCAGTAATGCGACAATGCATCCTCATTCATCGTACACACACACACACACACCGCATATTTGCGTTCACACTTGCTTCCACTAAGTGATCCTGACATTATCCCTGTCAGGCTACACAGATGTGCAGACAGAGCAATTACATAACACTGTCAAATAGCGTGTGTGCATGTTTTTGTGTGTGTGTGCTCATGCATGCTATATTTGAATGAGAGTAAGACGTTATATCTTGGCAGCAATACAGCTTTTCAGACAAAGTGATTATCCAATCGGTCTTGGTATTTGTCTGCAAAATTGTTCATCACTTTTCTCATTTGGAAATGTTGCACCGAAGGATGGGCTACATTTAGGCAAAATGAAGTAGGTGCAAATAATATAAGCGAATTGGAGCACTGTGTTTCCATGGTTGTCATGGTTACTAAAGGAACTGGGTGCCTAATTAGTTAATGGCTACAGATCAAAATGCTCGGCTACATCAGACCAAAGCTAGCCACATCCAATAAAGCAGCAAGGAAAGTTAGGTGCTTTTCGCCACGGGCATCGTTTGCCTCTTCGCTCGCCCGTGAGAGAATTTAAGTAAATCAGAGGAAGTTATAAAAGAGCAACATTTCAACCCAGTCCCCAAAAACCTGTGGTTTAATTCAGTGTAAAAAAAACTGTATTTATAAGGCCGCTTGAAGCCATGCTCAGTGACCACTGCCCTCCATTGGTCAATCGGCGACTCTGGTGTTTGATCCTCATCAAACTGCCCCAGCACATTAATATTCTGCCCCCATGTGGGCTGTGGGAAGATGGCAGTATCCTGAAGACTGTATGGCTTCCTCCTGAGGCCAGGAAGGGACCGTTCCTGAGCTGTTGGCCGGCTCGTTAGTGCCGGGCCGCTCACCCGTCTTATCCGGCCACAGAATGGTATCAGGACGGCGTTGGGCCTGCTCAGCGGGGCCTTGCCTGTGTGTGTTTGTGCTGGCATCCGTGTGAGAGACAAGATCCCATGTGGACCTGAAGGCTGTGCAATTGGGCAGACGTACGTAATCTTTCCCATACAGGGAGAGATTTTCAGGGGCAGAAGTAGCAGCGTCGCCCAGCAGAGTCTCGTTCTCCTTCTCTGAGCTGCTCCTTGGGACGAACTGAACAGCAAGAGAGACGTTTGAAGTAAACATTTAAAAGAGTATATTTTGTGCATGCTACTATTTTGTGCCTTCCCAGCTTCCTGTTGGACTGAGACTGTGACGTTTTACTGGCTTTCATGTTTTTTGCACTGCATGCACTCATAGATACCAGGCCGGCCTCTCAATTTGTTTTAATCCAGATCGATGGATTATTCTAAGACATTAAAATAAAATGGCAAAAATGGTGCAATGCTGAAAGCGAAAAACCTCCACCTGCTCTTCTTTGTTTGTATTTCTTACTCCACCCTCCCACCAGGTTTCATTCTGCTGCGTTCATTAGTGTTGGTGAAATCGCAATGCAAGAAAACCAAACCAGTACTACCATTTAAACACTAGGTGGGGCAACTCAATCACGTCGCAGTTACTCCCTCTGTGTCTTCACAGCTTGCAGTCTAATAAAGTGCGTTTTCCCCGCTCTGCTCAGAGACAGCCTCCTTCTCCACCTCTGCTCCTCCTCTCCTCCTCTCGTCTCTATATCTCCTGTCTCCTGCCTACTTACTGTGTTGGTTGGCCTTAAAGACTTTGCCATCGCGTGTCGGGATGAGCAGCAGGTGTGCAGGGTCTGCAGCAGTCAGAGAGCAGCTGTGCTTCATCACGCTGCCGCCGGGGTCAGAGGTCACATTTGGGCTCACACATCTTAGCTTAGCCCTGATGGCAAGGATTAAAGGGAGGGGACAGAAACGGTCAGGTGAGGAATGAAAACCAGGTGGCGTCATCCGCGTCGCACTTGACCTACGGTGCAGTCTGGTGGACAACAGGCCAGCTGGTAGGAGATGAAGTGAGCCAGTTCTCTCCTCACCTCCCAGCTGCACATCACCTCCTTCTCTCCGTCCAAAACACAACGCAAGCTGGGAGACTGCCAAGCATCTAGAGCCAGAGAGAGAGAGAGAGAGAGAGGGAGAGAGTGAACTGTAAAGAGAGATAGGGCTAATAGAAACAGCTGCACATCTCCACGGTGTTCCTGGGCTTCAAGAAAACTGGACAGAGGGAGACGATTAGAATGAGAGAAAGAGATAAAGGGCAGAGACTGTCTGTGGAGAAAAGTCTCTTCTGGAGTAAAAGGAGGTGAACCTCAAAGCTGAAGCAATGGAAGCACACACAGGAAGTTATTAACGGGCTGCATTTAGGTTTTAAATGATGCTTAATGATCTATTTCCATCACCTTCTTCAGGCTGCCACGTCACTGCAGGACTCCAGTGGCTCCAATGACCCATGGATGTCAATTTCATCTCTTCTTAAACTTATTTACTACTATTTACTACGTCTGGTTGTCCAATGCACAAGAAAGAGAGAGAAATCAGAAACCAAAGACATGCTTTATGCTATTTTTGATCAATTGGGGTAATTGTTCTTGCACATTTGACACCACAGCCTCTGTCTGCTCAGGTAACAGATTATGCTGTTGAATTGAAATGTCAAACGTTGTCCCCTTCTTGATTTACCGATAAGAAAGAGGAGATGCTACAAATCCTGCTGAACGGTAATAGATTATTTTGGAGCATGAATTATGGTCTCACTTTCATGTTTCAGGTTGATATTTAATTTTTTTTTGGCAACCATGAGTCCCTTTGCAACAGTTCACTGAACACAATTTAGCATGTAAAGACATTCTACCCTCATCTGAAATAAGTGCTCTGGGACACTTTACTCACAGGTTCAACCTAAAACCGAATTAATTACTAAGATCATTTTAATTTATCTGTAAAACTCTGCATCTGAAGCACCAAAGCATTACGAATGACATTCACATGACTTGACCACAGGGTGTTGATTAATAGTCCTGCTCTGCACAGGCACCATCCTGTTGGTGTGACAATTAAACACTGTTTCATGCTAATGAGAACTTCATGCAAATTAACAAGCTCAATAACATGTGCTGGACAAGAATGAAGAGTCAATTATCACACGCTCTATTAAGAAAGGCATCTAAGTCCGAGCAGAATTTTAATCTAAGTGGACACACATACACACATGCAGTTTATACTTAAAGCAGACCAGAAACTGAATCCTCACCTCGTCCTTTCCAGAGTCGGCAACCCCCGACCTCTGAATGCAAGATATTCAAACACCTCACGTATGAGCAAGAGTGCCAGTGAAACCTTGAGAGCCCCCCAAGGCCGACTGTGATGAAGAAGACTGCACCCCATAATTTTCAACCAGAAATGAATTACTGACTGGCTCTACTGGGCAGGCAGAACCTGGCCCTCTATTGAAACGGCTGTTGACATTTCCTGTTCGAGTTTAATCATCTAAACTTTATGAAAAGAAGTAAAAATGACGCAAAACAACTTCAAAGAGAGGGTCTGTGGAGATTGTCAAGTTCAGTGATGAGTGATTGGGGGGGGGGAGCAAAAATCGGATCGGCACGCACGATGGGGAGAAATTCGAAACGACCACGATGACACAGAAGACGAGCACAGAGAAAATAGCAGCGCAAGGACAGCGAGTCCCACAGTGAGATGGTAAACTGACTCCAAAGAGTCAGCGTGGCCTCAGAGAGGAGCGAGATGAGTGCAGCCATTATTCAGCATCTCTTTCAGTCTGGGCGCTCCTCTGTAAGGAGGGTGGGAGGCTCTCACTCGTCTGTGCCTGGGGGGGGGGGCGCCTCTTGCTTTATAATCCATCCATGCCTATAAAACATTTTGAGGTCAGCAAACGCCGCACTGCACGTTGGGATTCACAAGAGTCTCCGCTGCTTTATGAAGCGCTCAACAGACGACTGGCTTTTCATAATGTCATGCTCTTCTATCAAGATCGTGGTTTTTCTTCCACCTTTCTTCCCCACCGCCGCTTCACCATCATCTGCTGGAGGCAACTCTTCCTCTTTCTTCCTCTGTGTTCACTAATGCCCTCTGTGATTACCACATCATCCTTTTTTTACGACCACCTTCTATTTCTGTCACCAGCATTCACAAAGTTTTTTTTCTTTCTCCTCCCTGTCTCTCCTTGCCTCCTCGTCCTCCTCTTCCCTCTCAGCTCTTCATCCGCCTGCTCTGGTTAAGTTATTGCCCCTGAGTTAATTGTGCTTTAACGACACAGAGTGGGGATTACAGCCTGATTTAATGGATGGAAGGACTTCTTCTTCTCTCTGACATCGATTGTGTGACGGCTTCACGCCAGTTTATTTTGTGGCTGTAAATGTTAGTCCTAAGAGTTGTGTTCTAAAACTGCTCTCCACCTCTTTGCCTCCACCCTTTTTACTTCTCTTCCCTTCTCTCTCCTCCAACCACATTTTACTCTTCTATTCTGCTTCCTCACCTTTCCCTCCTCCATCCATTCCCTGCCATCCCTCCTCCTCCTCCTCTCCTTAAACATCACACACTCCCCTCCTATCCCAATCCAGCACACTCTCCCTCTCTTCCTTGCTCTCCCTTTATCTCTCTGTCTCTCTTTCTCCCCTTCATCTCACCTCCAGCCAGCCAGAGCACCCTCCTCTTCGTCCCACTACTCTCGACTACTTTCTCTCTCTCTCTCTTTCTCTCCTTTAAACCTCTCGCTCTATGTGCTATAGCTTCTCTTTTATCTGTCTTTTCTGTCTCTTTCTCTCCCCCCCACTTGTCTTCAGCTACCAGTATCTCTCCGGCTCACTGCTCTCCCTTCAACTACTGAGGATTCAGAAGCACCCGGGACGAAGACTCGGCCACTAAAGGTAAGTATCGACAGGAATGTCTCGGCGTCTTGATGCTGGACATTCACCTGCATCAGCCGTGGCGTTAGAGAATGAAGACAAGACAAATGGATGTAGTGAAGCAAACCAGCTGTTCTGCAGAGTGAAAGAGAGGCAAACAACACCCGATGATGATGATGATGATGATGATGATGATGATGGCATGTCATGGGAAAGATGAAGAAAAGCCACAGAAAAAAAGGACCTATTTATGATGATGCCAATTGTCACTGCTGCATCGGATCTGAGGCAAAAAAGTTCAAGGAGATGGAGAGGAAAGCAAAAATAGAAAAGGGAGAAGAAAAGCTAGAAAGAAATATTGTATTAACAGCAGGAATTGAGAATGAGGCGGTTTCCCTGCTGGAGACGTGCAGAGATATCTACCGGCTCCTCTCCCGTAAAGATCCCATTCACAAACGGGACCTGAAAACAGGCGATGGTGATTGGCTCCCCCAGCGCTGCGCGACTGTGTGTGTGTGTGTGTGTGTGTGTGTGTAGGTGTGTAAGACAGAGAAGGAGAAAGGTGGATAGCTGGGCAGAAAACCCATTACCCTGTGACAAAAGAGTTTTGTACAAAGTAAATGCCATAACTTGTGTTGAATGATATTTTTCCTGAGCGCCGTATGTAGCCGGCTACATATGGCACTCAGGATCAGGACCGGACAGCTCCATATGCTGTATATGGAGCTGTCCGGTGCTGATCCTGAAAGTGACGTCTTTTCTGCGGCATTGACTCGGGGAATCTTCTTTATCTTTCCCACTTCGGTTGGTTTTGACAAGACAAGGTGGTGGCTTTTTGGTTTTGGTTTGATTTTGTATCGATTATCTTTGTTCCTGCGTGATGATTGCATTTGAATGGAACTTTTCCACATTATTATAAGTGTTAATTTATTCCCATCACAAACTTTGGTTCATACTTATGATTTTTCTCATTTACAGTATGGTTATCTTTTTTTTAGAAAACTGATATCAAAACTGAATATTTTATTGTAATTACTGTGGCGGCTAAATAGTCAAATAAAAAAATAGTTATTTAACAGTATGTTAAGGAGTAGTTACATTTATTTTACATTAAATGACATTACATTTAGTTACATTTTTTACTGTGTTTTGGTTTAGATTTGACCTTTGGAGGGCAAACATAATGCTAATGTGGCCCTCGGAGAAAATGAGTTTGACACCCCTGCATTACATGGTTGTGCGGGTGATGCTGAGGCATGTTTGAACGAGGCTGCGGGGCAAACGCTTCTAATCCAGCTTCAGCCGTTTTAATCGGCCCATTCTGGAGAGATGGTGAAAGATGTTTGCTGAGACTGCAGTTTTAGTGATGGGTGTGTTTGTATTGTCTCAACAGTCACAGATACAAACTTATTTCTCCATCACTGCATCATTCTCTGTGCTTTTCCAGATTGCCATCATGTCCCCTGCCAGTTTCACTGCCCCCCCCCCCCCACCCCATATTAACAGCTGTGGTGTCCTGCTTTGCCAAATGAAGGGAAAGCTGTTGGAGAGTGGTGGAGGGGTAGCGCTGTTATTTTTTTCCTCCATACGGTTTCAGTTCAAATTCCAGAAATGGTCAAAGTGAGAAATGAGGAAACTGAGTTCCACAGAAACACAACCAAGATAGGACGGGAATGAAATCAGGAAATGTGGGAATGGCAGAGAGATACTGGGGAGAATGAGAGGTGGAAGGCACATAAGAGGTGATTATTGATTAAATGGAGCCCCTCCGCTCTCCAATAAGCAGGATATTAGAGAGTACACCCAGACTGAACTGTGCATGCACCACTCTGAAGCTTCCCTCACATCGATCTCCACTCTCACACTTCAGTATAAGGAATTCCCATCAACTTTATCAGCTCCTCTTCATTTGATATTGCAATGCTTCTGCTCATTCTATGGGAATCTACTGATTAACTGAGCGTGAAGCTCTTTGGAGTGTGAAATACTAAGGTGTGATATAATGCTCCAGGGAGTGTGTGTGTGTGTGTGTGTGTGTGTTGCTAGGATGGCAGTACATCGGGAGTAGTAGAATGTGGTGTTAGTATTCGACAGTGCATACACACACACACACACACACACTGCGGTGATATTGTAATAGATGCAAAATAAGATCCGTTGATTACTTCTGTGTGTCTGATCACACAGAACGTTGTTTAGAGCTGATTATAACACCTTTAAAAACACTCGCAGGGTCTTTTTCCAATATATACAAGCTTTCTTGTGTCAAAGCAGGCTGCAATTCTGCCAAACAAGTGTTTGCTATAAGGATATAAAGATTTTTTTAGAGAGAGAGAGAAAGAGTAACACACAGATGGAAAGACCAAAGGATGGGTTCATGTGGATGATGGGAGGAAGGGGCCTAGAACCAGTAGCAAGGAGGAGAAGGAACATTGTGGGTGGAAGGAACTCTCCGGGTTCCCAAAAAGATGCAATTTAGGTGAACTGATTTGTCCGTAGTGTGTGAGTGTGTACGTGAGTGGTTTTCTGTGTGGCGGCGCTTCTGAGGTGTACCACGCCTCTCGCCCCAAATCATGCTGGGATAGGCTCCAACAGACTCGTGGCCAGCAAAGCAGAAAAGCGGCTTGGAGATGAGACGACTGTGGATGGATGGATGGACGGAGCAAGGCTTTGGACCCGCAGAAAGACCAATATTGCTGGAGCCCCACAGATAAGTTCAGGCGGCACGTAACGGATGATTCACTGTGTGCTTCCGACCACACACACAAAAAACACACAAAAAGAAGCAGTTAGTTGGCATGATTGTTTCTGTGCATTGTTGGGGAGCCTTCCTTTGTCCTTACACTGCCAGATGTCCCCTGACTGTCTATTTTCTCTGCTCTGCTGTTGTATGGAGACGAGATTCTGGATGCAAGTCGGCAGGATGGACATTTGGCAGGGGGGGGGGGGGTATTGATGTGTGATTGTTATTGCACAGGAAAGGGTTAGTTAAATGCGAGGTGTGAGAAGGAAAGGTGCACCTTGGGAAATCTAAATTTGTCTCAACTGGTGCCATTCCGTTTTTCGTATTCACCATCTTTTCCCTCTCCTGCCATCCCCTCTTTCCGTTCTTTCCCTCATTGGTTCATTGTTCATTTTGTTCTCCCTTTCCTTCACGCCCTCCACCACCTGCGAGTAAACGTATAACTGCAAGATGAGCTGTGACTGCTGAGCATATGGTCACCTCGCCGCTGCTGCTTCCTCACCACTTAAGAGCTTTTCCGGATGCGTAAATCTTTTTTTTCTCCCAGCAACAACACAGAGGGAGGCGATCAAGCCAGCCTTTACTGCCTTTATTTCATTACATTAGAAACACAGATTTCCATAAAAGACGGCGGAGAAGACAATGCGGTGCCTTTGGCATTCATTTTGCACAGTTTCACCAAAATACATCCTAAATAGTTTGTTCTCGGTTTTTTTTATCAGTCCTTGAGGCTCATCCAGGTCGTGATCCAGGTGCTGTGGCACCACGGGCCGTAGAACTGGCAGATGTAAGCGGATACAGATACACTGGTACAAACTGTGGCCTGGTGACATGACATGGTTACCTTTCTTCTGCAATCACATCTGCACAACATCTGCATGATGATAATAATAATAAAAAAAAAAAGAATATGTTAAGACGGAAAACTGCGATCGGCAGACCATTTCTCTGAAGTCTTCATCATCAAGTTCAAGGTTTTGTGTTGTGTTCAACGGCTGGCATCTGAGGGAGAACCTGGTGTTATTCACACGCAGGACGATCGGTGAGAAACAAGCCCGACACTTTCAATTTGGGGCTTTATGTGTGTGTGTGTGTGTGTGTGTGTGCCTGCAGATGGTGGGGCAAGGCTGTGGATATCAGTTATTGTTTGAGGCGGTGGGCTGGAACCAAGCCGCCTGATAATAAGGAATTATGAGCATGACGAGAACGGTATCTACTGATGCATCATATGCTGCAATTGAGCTAATATTCGACTAAGTGCGGGAAGCATAGCGGTGAAATAATGTCCTGCCAGATATGCACAGATGTGACCTTTGGGAGGTTTTGTGAAGGTAATGGAAGCAAAGTCTGGTGTTGTAACTAAACTGCTATAACTCCACTAAAGCTTTAAAGCAGGGGTCCCCAAACTACGGCCCGCGGGCCGGATCCGGCCCATTTCCACATTTGGCCTGGCCCCCTGAACAATACCAGAGACCCAAAATAGAATTTACTTATTTTCCTTTCCATACAACATGAGTAGCCTCCCTTTTATTTGGGACAATTTTAATGATGGTCACATACGGCCAGAAAGTTAATGTTCCGGTGCTCGGTAATATCAACTTATTACATAGTAATTACTTTGTAATAACAGGGCAAGTTTCCTCACCTCCATGGTGGCATAGTTGGCAGCACTGTAGAGGGGGGCAAAATGGCCCTGGTATCGAATCCCACTACGGGAATGAGATGGAGCAGGGGCAACGGGGTAGGTCCAGGGCACACCTGAGCGGAGTGGAGTGGACCAGTGGTCCAGTTCACTCCGCCCAGGCAAGGCCCTAGGCCTACCCTGCCGCCCCTGCTCCACCCCCACTCCCACAGTTGGATGCAAACCCAGTTCCTCTGGCAGTAGACCGGTAACCCTACCGACTACGCCACCGTATAGGTGAGGAAACTCGAGGTATTCTCAGATCACAGCGTGTTGTTATGTTGTTCTGTGTTGTTGTGTTGTTTGTGTTGTTATGTTGTGCTTTTTCCTTTTGTGTTATGTGGAGTGGGCGTGTCTCCGACCAGGTGACGTTGTACTGGATTCAAAACCAGTTCCTCTGGTCTAAAGTCAACAATGCTACTGTCTATTTATCCTAATGTTTGACGGGGTAACATCTAGGTGGTGTAGTGGGTAGTGCGCTTGACTCCCTGCTAGAAGATCCTGGGTTCGAAACCGAGGTGTGCAGCATTTGGGTTTTTTACAATAATTTGAGGTTTGGTCCTCTGCAGCTGTATTGGATCAGCTGATTGATCCAGTCGTTCTTCGCCTCTGCACTTCGTGATAATGCTGGAGAGAGACTGATTTTGGGTGTGAGAGGCATTGCGTGTGTGACACTCGATTCATGTCACTGTGTGTAGTTGTGATGGTGAGATGAAGCCTAAACTACAGCCTGCCTCCACATTCGGCCCCTAAATGTTTAGGCACCCCTGCCATCGTCACACTTTTCCTACAAACTGGCCCCGGCCCTCCATCAGAGAAGGGAAAAGTGATGTGGCCCTCACAGGAAAAAGTTTGAGGACCCCTGCTTTAAAGGATGTACGTGTTGTTGTTGGAGTAAATAAGAATGTTCATTGCATCAAATTATATTTTATAATTATTATGAATGTGTTTATGAAAACACACACACACATGCTAGCTAGACCCCCCCCAAAAAACAAACATTTAAGCAGAGTTCTTTTTCCTTCTGTCTTCCTAAGGTTACCAGTGAAAGAAGTATGACTATTTCAAGCAAGGTCAAAAAGTGGATGCTCACTTTAGACTGTTAGTGAGGTCAGGTCACTATGACAAGAGGCAGCACACTTCCAATTAGAAAACCCATGACCTCTTAAATGAGATCATTAACAAACCCATGTTCAGAGGGGAGGAACAAAAATGGACTGAGACTTCTCTTAATTTAGAGCTCAGTCTTTTTTTTTTTTGGAATTGGAAAATTAAATAGGATGATGAGTTGACCTATTTTTTTAAAGGAGTTTTAAAGCCTCCATCTTTGGGGAACAAAGCCATTTGTGTGTGTATATATATACCGGTATATATATACATATTTATAATAGATTTTAAGGTGCAAACAATTAGATTGTTAAGGGACATTTATTTTTTCCACCATTGGTTTTTATTTGCAATAGGAGAAGATCAAAACTACAGGAGACAGTTGAGGTATGATCCAGGGACGATCCAGGAAGATGTTTTCATTGTGCAAGAGCTATGGGCATCATTAATTTTTTTTTTTTTAAATCTAACATTTATTTGATGTATAAATAGACTGAATTTTCTCATTTATTTCCTGTTGCTGTTGCACATTTAATACAAGGATGTTTAGTTAAAGTTGGTGAAAGGTTCTTTGCTCCCAGCAGTGAACAAGACTGGGAGAAGGATCAGTGTCCAGAATGAAAGCAGAACATCTCAAGATGATGCAGAACAACAAACTGTTGATGGTCAGACAGAATTCATTGTCAGCTCATGGAGAAAGCTCATCTCAATATTGGCTGTTAAGCATATAGCAGCGTCCATTGTGAATACTAAACATCAATCCTCTTTGAATGTCACATCCCGCCCCTCAGGATCAAAAGTCAGGACAGCTGAAGTTCTCTCTTATCGCTTTCTCCCCTCGCCGTATTCCCCTTTTCATATGACCTTCATTTCCAATTCCCTGACTCCACACTTAATTTAATTCACACTCCTCATCCCCATAACCAACACTCTTGCCTCCTTGCTTCAATCTCTGCGTTATCACCTGATTTGCCACTCTGATTTATGCAGAACCTTTTATACTTTTTCCTCTCAGTGCCTATCTTGTACCCATAATTGCTCAGTGGTTGACGGGGGCCAAGGAAAACGCTGCTCATCGAAGAAGTGCACTTTAATTTGTGCAAAATGTTTCTGCAGATGTATGTCTGCACTTTTGGAACAGAGACAGGCAAGAAGGAAAAGGAGTTAGAAGAAAACGGCAATGAATATCGGTACCGACATTGTAGGACTTGGAATTAGACCTTAGCCATTCATTACGCCAAACCATTATTCCATTTTCCAATTTGTGGTCATCAGAACAAACTGACCTGATGATGCAGTTTTGCACATCTGTATTTGTAACCACCTCATACAACTCGTTCACACTTCACACATGTAATAGAAATACCCAAGACCCATCTGGATGTGTAAAGAAAAGTTCCCCATTAAATCCGTCTGACTCCAAGCAACCCGAACCCAGAAAAACATCATTCAACCATTGTTGTTGTTCTTGTTTTTTTTAAATCTGCAGAGCTTCGGCGTCTCCCTTCAGGCTTGATGAAATGATTGATTGGGTTTATCAGAGGCCTGCGACAGCTACTTGATAGAGCGCTGGATCAATGGATTGCTCTCGGGATGGCCTTGGGGAGAATTTTACCCAAAGTATAATTATAGAATACATTAGCTTCATTAAGCAGCGTGGCGTCTTCACTCGGCGTGCACTGATCTGATCCAGCAGGTTACAAGAAAGTCAGTGACTGTGCTTGTGCCTTATTGCAGCGCTTCATGAGCGCCGTTCACTGCCATGTCAAATTCAATCTGGTGATGACTGTCATTGTTGTTAGTAAGAGGCAACAGACTGGAGACAGACAATGCTTTGATGAGGCTATTTTCATTTTGATTTTTTGTTTGGGACATTGTGAGAATTTGACACGCATTGCCTTACCTTGTTCTTTTGCATATTAAGAATAATTTGTGACCCATACACATGCATGTACAGTAAGTGTACGATATCAAGCGTGCCTCCATCCACCTCTAACTCCGACTGCACATTTCTTCTCTTTATGTGTAAGTGTAGGTTTCATTCTCAACCCTCTGCATTTAACCCACCTTCATCCTGCTCGTCTTCTCTTGCTTTGTAAGGAGGCGTGTGTGTCTGCAATGCGTGCCCCTCTTTGTGTTGGTGTCTTTGTGTAGAAGCATTTGATAGTGTGATTGTCAGCTGCAAGGCCAATGGAGAGCTATCCCCGACTTAACTTTCAGCTGCTTCCTGCTGACCAGGCATTACTGCCGGGGTTAGGAATACAGGGCAATACACACAGTCAATACACAACTGGCCTTCATGTGCGCAATCATGCGTGTGAGCCGGCATAGCTCACAGATAGGAAAAAGGTATGTACTGACATGCAAACTGCTGGTGTAATGTATAATAGTACATAAAAGGACATTATGAATTGCGTAACCTAAAGCTTCCAGACACCCAACTTTATGTCCTTTGACTGAAACTGTAATTTCAACAACCCCTTCCCACCTCTCCACCTCCCCTCCCTCCCTCATTTTCCGCCTCCACCGACCGTGGTCTAGAATACAAATAGTGTTTGCCTTTCTTTATTTGGGAAGCCTATAATGCCGTGGGCCACAGCAGAATGGGAGACGGGGCCGGATGTGTCCTGCCAGTAAGAAAAGGGAGGCAACAAAAGGATGGTGAAGCGGCTCTGCAGACAAAAAGACAAGAAAACAAAGCGTCAAAATAGAAGTAGAGATTAATGGAGGATGCAAAGAAAAAAAGAGACATAATGCAAAATGACGATGACGGAGGCTACATTTGAGAGGAGTTTGATAATGGGCAGGCTGCAGAACAGTCCCCAGAGATATGCGCTTCATTATTCGCAACAAGCAGCAATGATATGATGTAGTGTCTTCATAATCAGGACCTGAAAGCTGCACAGCAGGATGAGTGACCCTTTCACATTACAGGAGTCTTTAGGTGTATTAAAAGCATTGATCAATAGAGCCTGCGAGGGGATGCGACACGTCAAGCGCTGCCCAACCCCCCAAGCCGGATTTCACAGACTTCAGATGTGGTTCTTAAAATAAAGAGCAAAGTGCTCGATTACTTTAAAATAAGCCTCCCAGTCGGAGCTCCACATACAGGGGCAGGAGGGGAACCACCGAGCAATGACATTGGAGGGAACAAAGCAGAGCAGGACACATCGGTAGCGGAGGATCAGTGTATGAATATCTATGCTCCTTAATTGCTGTGTGTCTACAGTATAGTATAGTGACTCTATCCCGTTAGCTCCTATATATAGGAGTAAAAAGAGGACAGTCATGTCTCCCTCTGGCTCCATCTAATCTGCTATTTATCCACATTTATTTTTGGTTTGCATCGCTGCCGTCTACCTCTGCCCCACATTATTTAAGGTTTCGCCAAAACAAAGCTCAGCCAAACTGGACTCCATGACTTTGAAGCAGCCATTGAAGAATGGGCCCATATATCACACTGCTGAGAGCCGGCCAGGCGTGACGAAGACTGCAGTATTTTCCGCTGGGGAGACACAAACCTTGTGCACGCATGCATGCACAGACTATGGCTCTAATCCATAGCCCCCCGGTAACGTTCATTCAGTTATTCCTATAGAAAACATTATTCCCTGAGTTCAGCAGTTTCATTTGCCCTTTGATGCTTTTCCACCTGAATTTTTTTTCAGCATTAAAACTGTGATGCATGAAAATCTGTAAACACCGTGTGTGTCAGATTGCTTTCAAGAGACCTGCTTCTGTTTTAAATTAATTATATGACAGTGCCTTGACTCTTCAGGCCAGCGCATTAGTTATATCATTCACAACAAGCGTGTGTGTATGTGTGTGTGTGTCGGTTCTCGGGCTTTGGCAGGATGCTGGCCTCCGGGCTGTCTGTCCTGCGGCACTGAAGAAAATAAAACAAGAAAACAAGACAGTAAAAAGGATGAGGTGGCGCAGTAAAGACACGGAGAAGGAGGGATCACCCTGGGTGATTTGCTGCCTGCAGGACAGACCGTTCAGACATGATGTGCTTAAATTACTTGAATCAGATGAGGCAGAAGATTTCTGTCCTCAATGTGTTTCATGTTCTGTCCAGTTCGGCGCAATGGGGTAATGAATCCTGAAGCCTACAGGTGAACTGAATAGCGCGCTGGTCAGCGATTGTGTGTCATATACTGTGTATGATGGACTGGAAACCTGTCCAGTATCTACTGGGATCGGCTGCAGCCATCGCGACCCTGAAAGCATAAAGTTGAATGAAACCCAACGCTGTAAAAACGTTTTCATGGCGCTCCTTTGTGATTTACAGAGACCTTAAAACCAGCAGCAAGCAGTGCATCAGTCAGACCCTCTCCTCCTGCTCCGTCAAGCGGATGCAATGATTAATTATCCATGTGACGTACCTAATGTAGCACTGAGCCTTGTTATATATTTACATCATTTGTAGAGTCATTGCGTTCCACAATGAGATGCTAATTCTGCAGCTTGACACTCCCTTTCATTCAGATCATCACTAGATTTATTGCCTGAAAGAGATGGTTAAACGCAAGGAAGGCGTGAAAGCTTTTTTTTTTGCCACTACATTTCTAAGTTGGTTAATCATTTCTTGACTGCTTATCTTGTTTTCGCTGCATTTAAAATCTTTAGTAACTTGTTATATGCTCAATTGTAATCATTAAAAATGGAGCCATTTCCATTTTGCGATAAGTGTAGACACGGCAACAATCTGTCCCCTGAGTCCGTCTCTCATATGCATCAGTGGCAGAAATAATTACTTCACATATTCTCCTCTGCGGCTGCAAATGTTTCACTGATTCTTACCATGAAAAATTGCCTCCATTCTCCATCACCCGTTCACATATGGCGACTCTTCTCTCTCACCAAACAAGTTCTAATAGCCTTTTTTTTACAGCTCATTGAGCATAGAGACAAAATTATGATAGCGCAGTCTTGGAAACTATATTGATGCTTCTGTCTACTTAATCTACACAATGAATTAATCCATTTGGAGTTAGAAAAAGAGAGAGAGAGGAGGTGGGGGAGACGGTAATGGCTCGGCAGCGAAACCCAGAGGTGGCGTCGAATACTTATTAGTCACACGTGTCGCCTGGGATGACTTTTTGTGTTTTTGGATGTGTGTTTCCACTTCTATCTGAAATATTCAGTTATAGTCTGAGGTATTATATAAACCCATTTACGTGTGACGAGATCACTGAATCCGGCACATAGCAGAGACAGACCGGAACAACGTGACATAATCTCCCTGGAGAGGAAGGAGAGAAAGAAGGAGATGTGCTGGGCAGAGAAACGTCTGTTCCATTGACTGCTCATGCGAGTGTGTGCCGTTCCGCTGCCCAGCCGTTCTGTGGCCGTCATTCAGTTCGCAACATCATGAGTGGAATAAGCCAAATAATCCCACCAGAGGGACGCCGGATTGAATCTAAGGGGTTGGAGAGTGGGGCATAGAAAACATGCCAGGAGGAGGGCCATGCCACCACATAGTGTTGCCCAACAGAAAATAAAAGTGTAAAAGTCAATCAAATATAGTAATAGAGAGACGTGACGGGCGCCCGGGGCAGGACAGCCAAATGAGACAGAAGAGATGGATGAAGAGGCCGAAGGATAGATGAGGCTGTTAATTTGGGTTGCAGGGACACATTGTCTCCGCAGCTTCAAAAGGATGGAGAGGAGTCACAGACAAATGAGGGGGGGGGGGGTGACATTTAAAAAGCAAACAAGGAGAAAGGGAGAAAATGAATGGAGGAGAGGAGCAGGTCACACTGTGATTAAAATAAAACACATTTCCTTCCGCTGGCAGTTTGGCTGCGTGACGCGTGATACCAGGGCATTGTTTTTGAGGTACTTTAGCGTCATTCTGGTATTAAAAGGATAAAAGCTAAATTGAAGGGCACGGGTTGATACAATTGGGTGTTGCAAATAAAACAAATGATCAATGTGGTTGAAAGTGCGCATCATTTAAATGCTATCTTCCTCTTTGTGAGTCATCGTGCTTCCTCATTGCGACCATCGATCCCTCTTCTAACGACATTCCCTGGTCGGACCCCTCGTTGACCACTCATTCCGCTCTGCGTTTCTCATCTTCTAATCTCTCTCATTGCTCTCTTAATTGCTCGCCATCATCATCATCATCATCATCATCATTATCATCATCATGCACCGTTGACTCCAGGCTTTGCTCGTCACTCCTCCATCACCTCCGCTTCTAATTCCCTTCTGCCTCATACTTCCCTGCTACAAGCAGCAACCTGGTTCATCACGGAACCCCCCCCCCCCCCCCCCTTCTGCAGTCATCAAGCTGCGAGACCAACAGAATCAGGGAAAGTGATGAATTTCTAAGGAGCGTACCAGCAAATGGAATGAAGAAGGGCAAGAAATGGAGCGATGGATACCTGACTCTAGAAGCAGAACCTGACTCTAGGATGAAGGCCATCTGCTTTGACTAGTTGGAAGAGAGACGTAGAAACAGATGTACAGCAAAAATGATTAAAATCAACATTGTAGAATAATAAGAATTGTATAACAATCGTATCAAGGATAAGATGTGATACAGAACACGAAATATACTATCAGTCAGCCCTGATCAAAGTGGGATGACCTACCTTGATCCATGCAAACCTGCAAGAGCGGAAAGTACAAAGAACAAGAATGCGTGTTCATTGCTTCCCTATTAAGTTCCTATTAAGTTGCTAAGAGCTGGGCGAAATCCTCTCGGACTGGTTTTATGGGTTTGTTCTTCATTTGTTGTTTGGTAATATCAATGATTGATGTAACACCTAACGAAATGGAATCAGAAGCACAACGGGATGTGGAATTAATGCACAACATGGATCACCAGGTTAGATTTATGAATGAAGCGGGTGCAAGGATTTGAGGATGCAGTGAGGTCTCTCCGGTGGGAGGCGAGAGAAAATGAGGTGGAGAAATCAAATGACTAGAAAGAGCAAGGAGTGAGTTACAGAGGAAGGGAGGGTGAGCAACAGAAAGGATGTCTGTGTGTTATGAGAGGTGGAGAACGATTGTCCTGGATAGTAAGATAGTGATGATGACGAATGTGGATAATTTATTGTGCTGACTGCAGCAGATCACGGGTTTATATCATGACAGATTTCAACAGATCACAAAACAAACACCGATAATGGGTATATCAGCATCACAATAGTTCCACAGTTCACGATCATTTGCGATCAAATGTAGTGATAAATGAAAATAATAGCAGAGGTAATGGAGAAATAAATAAATGAAGAAACACATTTGCTTTCTTCCACCAGCGCCGAGAATGAAATTAGATGGAGACACAGAGACAGTCTGTCAACAAGGCAATTACATCCTGATAGCAGCATAAGAGGCACGGGTGCAGTTTTGTTGCACTGCGTATGTGTGATAACTGTCAAAGTCAAGTTTTTTATTGTATCTAATAAGACTGAAGACAGGCTTTGCCCGGGCTTCTGGGTAATGCAGTGCTGTTAAAATGCTGATGCATTCAAGTCATGGAGTTCCTCTGGAGAATTCTGATGCTTCGGTTGATCGGAGAGACGTAAAAAATGTTTCACAGAATCACGCAGTTGAGTTATATAACATGAATATTCATAGGAAGAATGGATGCTGTCGCAGTTCATTAATGATTGGGAAGCCTAATATTTTGTTTGCGTGCCACAATGAAATATGTAACGCTCTCGCAGATCAGATGGCAAATTAAATGGAATTTACATCTTTAATTTGTTTTCTAATATTTTATGCAAACGGCTGTTCAGTCTGCTTAAAGTTACTTTCATTGCATGTGTGTTTTGCAAATTCATCTCAGAAGTGTTTGCAGCAGTCTAGGATTATGAATACTAGTAGATATTAACTAGGAGGCTGTAACCATGGCAATGCATATACAATATATATAATTACAGTATATCCACACCCTACAGTGGATGGCACCAATATCTGACTATTTTGCACTTGTGTTATTTCAGCGGTGCTGGAAATCATCAGATTTGAACTGGTACTGCATTAAAAATAAAAATAAATTGAAAACTATGTAATAATAAAATATATTACACATCCCGAAAAATAAATACACTAAAAATAAAAGCCTGAATTTTAATTACATACAGGAACACATTCAAAGTAAATAAAACAACACAAACAAAAATATGCCTTTATTATTAAGATATTCATTATAAAATCATTTTCAATAGGGTGACTTTAGTTTAAACCTCAAACAGCACGAAGCTCAAGGGTCTATGAGTCACATGAAAACACTGATTCTACCAAACATTGCTCATGGTTAAATGTCTCACTACTGCAAACTGGCACAGCAGCACCGGGGGGCGGGGGGGACATGCACAATACCTGCAAACCCTGTTTCTGCAGAGGACAAGGGTTCACCTCCAGTTCCGAACCATATGCAAAGACAACCAACATGAATAGTTTTCCTGCTGTAGCTTCATTTTATGCTCTACCCCTGAAAATGTCCTGCTCTGTGAAACGCGTTTCCTGTTTTATTCCGACTCCCCAGAAACAAAAATACAAGCAGCTCAAGTTGCAATGCGATTTCATTCCTCAGCCTTCCCTCCCTCTGCTCACTCTGCAGAAACAGCTGCATCACATATTCATACTCTATTCATCACACATATACAGTTGTTAAAGATGGACGGGGTGTTGGCATGGCTGCCCACAACTAGACAAACCATCAGGATGGTGCCACTTCCCATGAAGGACACTTGATTTCCTGTGCTGCAGAGGACGGACTTGTTGACCTCAGGAAGGAACGCTGCCATTAGGATCCTGCAGAAGCTGCTTGTGTTTTCACCAGATGGAGACATCTGAGAACTCTCTCCATCAGCATTCTGCTTCAGTGATGACAATGTTGATTTGAAATGAACAGCTGTACCTCAGAGACAGACCGTTAAAGCTGCAGAAATCGTTACATTAAAGAGGAAGAGCAAGCAAGGGCATCTCCTGCAGCTGAATTATTTTATCTCACGTGCTCACCGGTGATGACGGCAACTCAACAATACGTGCGGTGGGTGCCTCGCATCCGCAGTGCAGCGCAGCAGATAACCTTGATGCTCTCACTGAAAGTCAGATTGAGCTTTATAAAGGGGAAAGGGCTTCAAGAACGTTAAAGTCAGCACTGTGTGTATAGAATTATGTGACGCTTTCAGAACTCAGAAAAAATGGGAAGCGTGAAGAAGGAAAAACGAAAATCAAATGAATGAAACTTGACACCCAGACAAACGCATAGCGTTTAACAGCTGCATGTTTCCCTCAGGGGGTTGGCAAGGATCAATAACAGAGAGCAAATGGAAAACAGCCTTACAACACTGAAAACGAAACGAAACGGCATTTCAGAAGAAAGATGATTCCAGAGAGAGAGAGAGCAATCAGCACGGCTGCGAATGGTCTTCGTACGTTCTTCGAAATAAATCATGGGTGTGCTTGATACGACTCTCGCCGGCCGCCCAGACTGAGCCATCGCACTAAATCAATCTTATCCTCCTCATTTCACTGTGAGTTGTTACTTTCCCCCCGCAGACATCTTTGTGGTAAAGGTCACAGAAGGAGGTTGATAAGAGCATGAACCAGGGGCCACACACACACACACATTGGGCGCTGGTGTCGTGTATTGATCCGCGTGCGCCGCAGAAGCAGATAACATTGTACCATTAAGAGAAAGTCATGCATCAGTGTAGCTGGGTGGGAGAATGAACCGCTTCCAGCACAGACACTACATTTACCCTTCGGTGGATCACATCACAGGTGATGGACTTTAGTAACTATGGACAAGCAGTACTTACCATCCTTCTGTGGTACCGTCATTCATTTTAAATGAGCAGTGACTCGTCGTCAACACTGTAAGTACACATTTTCATTTTTGTCTCTCTGCCGACACAGAATTCCTGATGCCATAGGAATAACTTTTTACATTTTACATGCAGCCAAATAAAACCACTCCAATAAAGTTCTCTGAAGATCGACCGCAGCCAGAAACATAAGTCATTTGTGTCGGATCCACGCTGCTTGTCCGTCCCTCACGTCCTGCTCTCTGTTAGCCTTGACCCGACAACTTAACCTTTCTTCTCCTCCATCACTTCTCATTTGCCTTCCTCCCCTTGTCACCCCGTCTCCGCCTTACTAATCCACTCCGTCACTCCAGAGTCCTCAGCTACATTTGCCTCTGACAGTGTCTGTCTCCAGTGTAACGTGAGAACGTGCCCAGATTCTCTCAGCGCTCTCTATAGCGACCTTGTTCTTAACCTTGAACCCCCCCTCTGTCGTCCTCTTTCTCCTCTCCCTCCCTTTTCTACAAACAGCTAAAATGGCAATGAACAGCATCCTCAACGCTGATGACATCAAGAAAGCTCTCGACACATTTGCAGGTAAAGTGGACTCTGGGCAGACAATCAGATCCAGATTTGCTTTGCTCCAGGGAGGTTTAATTGATTCAAAACAATATCCCACTGACTGTATGGATTTACAAGCCAAGTTTCGTTTGTACAGTAAATGTTCAGATAAGCAGGAGGCAGCAGCGTCCGGGTTTAGAAGTGTGTTTTACACGCTTGTCGTTGGCGATGTCTGTGCAGTTGCTGACTCCCTCGACTTCAAGAAGTTCTTCGCCATGGTTGGCCTGAAGAACAAGTCTCCCGATGATGTGAGGAAGGTCTTCACAGTGCTGGATGCCGACAACAGCGGCTTCATAGAGGAGGAGGAGCTGAAGTGAGCCAAACGCAAACACGTGCACACAAACACATGAAGACAATCAAGGTGCACAGGAAACGTCGGTGATTTTGCGCCACGGCTTTTATTTTCCGTCCCTGTTTTGCGCCAGATTCGTCCTGAAGGGTTTCGCCAAAGACGGCAGGGAGCTGACAGACAAAGAAACCACAGCATTTTTAAAAGCGGCCGACAAGGACGGAGACGGCAAGATCGGGATCGATGGTAAGTATCGGCTTCTATTAGTGGGGAAAGTCACAAGGTCACGCAACGCAGACAGCATGAATGTGGAGAGACAGACACACAAACACACACAGTCTGTTGTGGGTCTCGTAAAGATAGTTAATGCATAGCGCTAAAGGCGTGGAAGGAGCCCTCCGTCGTTTCTCTCCATCGCTTTGCCTGTCTTTGTGCATGACGCTGAGCAGTACCTCCAGAAATCATTGGGGGCAGTGTAGACATAATTGAAACACGACACATTAAGAAGAAAAAGACCGCCTTGTCCTTGTGTTGGCTGAGAACAAAAAGCCAACTAACGAGAGATGAGTTTGAGAAAGATTTTTACAGCCCTTATCTGCACAGTCAGCAAATGCATGAATGCTGAAGATACGGTCGAGCGTCTTTAAATGCATGCCGTAACTCCTCCTGAAAACTTCTGCTTGTCTCCCTCTCAGAGTTTACTTGGCTGGTGAAAGAATAAAAGTTCATTCGGTGTGACCGACTAGCACTCCAAAATCATCTCCTGACCACGGCTACACGCTGACTCCTGCACCCCACCCTGACCCCCCCGGCCCAGCAGAGTGCAGCCGATTCACACAACACACACCCCCTCCCACACTGCTGTCTTTATCTAGCACAATGCTGCATAGTAGGAAGTAATGATCCCCTCACATGCATCTCCTCAGACATCCCCCACCCCCTATATATATATATATATATTCATCTTATTTATTTTAACATTTTTATACAAGCTGTTCTTGTTTCTGTTCATGGATAGATAAAAGATGCCTGCTAGAATAAACCATTTTAAAGGCATAAAAAAAGATTAGCGTCAAGAGAAAGATCCTCATTTCATCTGTGCTTCGGACTTTACAATCTTTCTTATCCCTTTATTTTTCTAGCCAACTCTTCCTCTCTCTTTGCTCTTCCTTTCTCTCTTTTCCTCTTGTTCTCTCTTCTCTCTGTCAATCTGACTTCTTGCACATTTCCCTTCCTGCCTTCTCTCCCTCCATCTGTCAATTTATTATCCTTTCTCCTCCGATAAGGAGCTATTGTAAAACTCAACAAACGGAGACAGGGATCCAAGCTGTGAAAGAATTAAAATAAAGTGAAAGAGAAAAACAAAGCCTGTGCGACTCTCTGTCTCTCCGGGTGATTCCTCCTCCTGTCGCGACTCTTTTTTTCTGTCTCCGGCTCCTTTTCTCATTCCACTATCATTTTTACTTCCATTTAGGAGAGCAAGTGAAGCACTTCTTGACAGCAACCTAATTATATAAACAGTTAAAATGAGCTGTCAGTGCCACTTGTTAATATTTATTAGCACTGATCGTGCAGGGACAGAACAAACTGCATAATGGCAAACTTTGAGGAGCGTCTCTCTGCCAGTGTTTTATGTTTGTTTTATGTAGTCCATTCAAGTCAAGAATGCAACTCCACTGAAAGACAAAAAACATTCATTCATTCAGAATTGGATTCACGCTGAGGTTCGATTTGGGTTTAGCATCGCCACTGGAGGAGCCAAAAAAGCAACGTCGAAATCCTGTTTGTCTTCAGCAGGCCATTTCATTGCCTGACTGTGCGGTGATCCTTTAAAAGACGAGGGATCTCGACGGATTCCAACAGGCCGCTGAGGTCATCAGAAAGAACACAAACAGTAGCTGCAGAGGTTTGTGGGAGAAGCAGGTCGACGTCTTCAGCCTGCGGCCGATCAAAAGCCGATCATGTCAGTTTGATCAGCAAAATATTTAAAATTAGGAGTTTCAATAAACATCCCAGGTAACAATTGTCTGACATACTTTTATTATGAGTGAATTTAAGACATCATCACGTTCCTCCATCCATCAGCTAGGATTTAAGATTTCAATCTGATGACAGCTGTATGATCATCTTTCCACTAACTGACAATCAAACCTGATAAAATATAAAAAGCAGGCCCGTCAACCGGGTGGGGGGGGGGGGCAACAACAGAGGTTTTAAAATATTAATTGAAAGTTTCATCCTCTTCCTCCAGAATGACGCTCCTCTCCAGGTCCTCGTTTCACCATGCTGCTATTTCATATATCAGAAATGATATATGGGCCAGATTTATCATTGGTGGCCGTTGGCTTCAGTTTAATTGTGGCGAATGGGTTGGTGCCCCTTCAAAA
The DNA here is from genome assembly GCF_040956055.1 of Brachionichthys hirsutus. Lineage (NCBI taxonomy): Eukaryota > Metazoa > Chordata > Actinopteri > Lophiiformes > Brachionichthyidae > Brachionichthys > Brachionichthys hirsutus. The sequence goes on from NW_027180343.1 coordinate 29,971, forward strand.
TGAAATAAAAGAGTGAAGAGGAAAAGGAAATGAATGTGAAAACAGCAAAGAAAAATGAACCCTAGAACATGCTAACGGCCTAAATAGCATTGTTGAGCCAAACAGTAAAGGCCGTGTCAAGAGGAACGAGCGCCGCCTTTCAAACTGCACAAGCATCACCCAACAAACTGCTCACCTGAAATAATAATAATGAGGGCGGGGCTGATAGTCACAGCTCCCAAATGACCATAACTGAAATGGTTGCGGTACTAAAACGCACTACAAACTATAATGGAAGGAAAGCGATTTAGATCACTGCCCTCATATAGTGTTTTCGGTCTTAATGGTTTCACGATGTGCTTGAGAAAATATCATTACTTTCTGCTGAAGGGAACATGAGTCGCCCCCATAACCTGCGTTCAAAGTAGAGCCGGCGTTGCATTGGTTTTTTTTACCTCGGGAAGAGTTCTGGTTGTGATCCATGTGGTTTTGATCTCTGGAAGAAAAAAAGATGATGCATGTACCTGTGAGTGGCGTTCAAACCAAACCAAATATAGAAACGTGCAGCACCAACATCTTCCCCGCTCACAAAAGTGCTACGCAACACAAACAGCAAAACCGCATCCTCATAACAGAGATGGACAGCAGGCCATGCAGAGATGCATTAACAATGCATCGCATTGAAAATAAAAACACATGCATTATGAATAATAAATCGCCTCTTTCCATTTGCGTCGTTGGCTTGAGAATGAGTTTCATCGCCGAACGCAGCACGACCTTCCATCATCAATATGTGTCGCACTTAAATGAACAAATTCACAAGCAGGAGCAACTTCGTCAACTGAAATGTGAGAGAATTGCTTATTGGATAGGAAATGTGTGACTGATGTCTGGTGACGGCTGCAGAGTGAGGAACACATCTAGATGGAGCTAACATAACACCTGTTCTAATCAACTGATTAGAAGAACTAAAAAAGCGCCTAACTGTCGGTGCTATTCAAAGCACTTTGTGTGCTTCAATAGCACCACAAAGAAAAGGTTTTAAGGGGGGTTATCACACTACAGAAGGCTAAAAGGCTATGTCGACCCATTTAGTCCATTTAAATGGGTCTTGTCTTTAAAACAAGGCCACACTGAATGACACAACCTCCTTGCCCACACACCATCAGCAGCTGGAGCTTCCTCCCTGCATCCACCAGAAAGAGGGCTGTGGTGCCATTGAGAACAGCACCTTGCCACAGTGCCCCTGCTGGACAGACTGGGAAATACATAAAAGAAGTACATTCTGCTGGGTATCTCATCAGAGCAGCCCCATATGATTTCTCCATCCTTACAAAGGCGTGCATTATACACAACTTGTGGACAGTCTTCTCAGCACTGCTTTGGTTATCAAGAAGCTGATCCACAGAGTATTTTAGTCAAGAGGTTATTTAGATACGGGCGTGTAAGGACTAAATGAACCCCGGTGCGGTTCAGGAACACATTCTTCAACTCACTTTGACTTGATTCTAGACAACATCTTTCAAAACACCAACAAAATTAATTTGGGCTTCGGAATGATTTAAAAATTACAGCGATTACATGTCAGAAGTAGAAAACAATTAAAAACACAGACTCGTGCAAAACTATGGCTAAAATCTTAAATTAACCTCAAAGAAATTTATATTTCAGTGTCGATAGACATGTAGTCACAATTAAAAAGAAATAAAAAGACAGTAAATCTTTTAAGAGAGCGATAATTGATTGATTTGTACTGCACTTATCAAAGTCACTCAGGCTGATGAATAGACCCACCTTTTTTTGTGAATTATACTCGGGCCCTGTGTAAACACTCCTTGTGATTGGTTGGCCTTGAGTGTGTTTATCTGAAAATACAGGTGGAGGCGGAGGTGCAGGGGGTGGATTCACGCTTCCGCTTCTACTTCGTGATTGGTCGAGCAGGTCACTCCCGCTGCTGCTGCTTTGGAGAGATTGACTGTGGAAATGCAATAAAATTCAGTCGTGTTATTTGTTTAAGAAGAAGGGTAAGATTGAATATCATTGCTATGCGTCACTTTGGATATAAGCCTTCACTAAAATAATGTACTGTAATGTATATGATATTATAATGGGGTGTGTTTTTGTCTTTTTAATCCCCACCCCCACTTGAAATCTTTAATGGTATGGTTTTCAAAAAAATCTAAGCATGTCTCCACAGTGACGGATAAATGTTTGTTTAAAATTGGTTTTCCTCAAGGCTATGGGTCACCTAAATATGTTTAAATAGTTCAAGTCATTATTCCATGCTGTTAACACAATAATGACGGGGGGGCTACAGAATGCATTAAGTGTCAGAAATAAGGTGAACATTATCCAGAAATGTGCAAATAAATATTTTTTCTCTTCAAATGGCATGAAGTTCTTTGGACTGCGGAAGAGGAGGTGGACAAATATGAGGCAGACAACAAACCTCCTCAAACATCTTGTGATGCATCACCATTAGTTTCCCTTAGTTAACGAATAAAAATTAGCAATGGTTCTCTTTGAAATTGATGTCTGGGTCAAGGTGATACAAACTTATTTAGGAAGGTTCACGATCAGTGATTTGATTATACAAGAAATAGTTCAACTAATAAAGTGTTATTAAGCAATTAATCGACTTGTGGCTGGACTGATTTACGGTGTACTAAAAATAAGTCTCTGTAATATATGGCATTTCTGGGCCTGCATTCAGGATGACATGCTTGAGTGAATTTTATTGGATGTTTACCGAGAGCCGGTTGGAGGATCATCCACTGCTTCCACGTAGGAGGCTGGAAACCATCCCCGTCTGAAAGAGAGAGAGCCGGAGAGAAAAGAGGACTGGCTATTCCTAAAAGCGAAACAAACAGTTGCCTCTATGAGAAAAAGAAGCTGTTTCCTGAAAATAAAACATGAAAAATGAACTAACACGAGATCTACTGAGTGGCTAATGCAGAAGAACAGGAAGCTGAAACGGTAGATTTAGTATCGATAGATACACACAGTGTTGCATCCATCACACACACACAGGGTGCATCGCTCACTGTGAGGTGCTCTCACTGCATCCATACAGCCAGCCGTTCCTGGGCTGTTGCACCACCACAGTGATCATCTCCCCCCTGGAGAAGGGCAGTAAGGTGGGTTTGGCGCTGCCAGGCTGATATGCCTCTCGTGCCCTCATGGTTCTGCTACCGTCGCCGCCTCCAACTGACCCTGATGCTGAGTGAGGAACACTTCCCACAGGAGAGGGGGCTGGAAGACGGCGAGAGCAAACATGTTTTTTTTAAGGCACCAAGTTGGCTGATAAAGCCTCTTAAATGACAAAGACAGATCCCCCATGGTGAAATGATTCATTAAAATAATTATGCCTGTGATTTATTTCTTTATTACTTATGGAGCTGGTAATCATAACTCAAAGGGCTAGCAGACTGCTAAATATCTTGCGCTGTGCATAATTACTTTTTGTTGGCTGGCAGGGTTGCAGTTCACTGAAATATTTATTATTTAATATTCCATTACATTGTTGCTTTGTCTATGTTAATCAAGTGAAACGGTCAGACTTTATTCATTGAAAAACAGAAATAATTTAGGGATAAAAGTGCATAAAGTGAACAATTATGAGGCAGGAGAGAGAGAAATAAAAGGCTTGAAGAATGATGAAGAGGGTGTTGAAGTGAAGGCAAAATGAGCTCAGATTTGCAGGCGGAGGCATAAATGATTTAGAGGCAACAAACATTAGAGCGGATTTTTATTATAGAAGCACAAGGCAGCCGAGTCAAATCACAAAGTTTTATGACAGTGTGGAACTTTGAAAGTTTATGTTTTATATTCTTTGTCTGTGGTGAAATATAGTTTAAGTTAAGGCTCATCTCTGGTTGTGAAATAAAGCCCTGGTCTTAGTACCGAACCACTCACCCCTGGACGGGATGCTGCCGAGGCTCAGCTCCTCTCTGGACCTTCTGGCATCCTCTTCCCACATTCCTGTCTGCAAAGGGTGAGTATAAATCAAACCACCGCATCTCTGTTATTCCTGACCGTTATTACACTGGGATGTACAGTAGATCTGTGCGTTTCTTTGAGGATGAGACAGAATCTACACTGTCGATTCTACAGGGTTTATCGCAGGGGCATCTATTTTGAACATCATTACAGCCTTCATGCAAAAAACAAAACAAGCGGGAGGGAAACAGACCTCATGGTTTCATTAAGGAATTACGTTTTCAGGTGATTTTTTTCTGCAGAGATATAATCTCAATGCTCCTTATTATCTACAGGTATAATCCTCCTGACAGAGTGCATTTTGCTTCTTACATAAAGTGTGCTTCCTTGTTTTCTGGCTCAGATTAAAGCACATTTTGACCAGCAGAGGGCGATCTAGTAACAAAAATACCAATATAACAATATTGTTTGAGTTTTGGAAGATTCAAATGCAATCCATCTCATCTCTGCTTGAATCATCCAGTAAACACAGCTGATCTCTGTGAAGTCCTCTTGACTCACAGAGCTGTCCACAGACGGGGGCCGCTTGGGCCCCACTCCTCTGGTGGCGTTCACCTCGTTTGCCCAGGCATCAGCTCGCTGCTGGAGAGGAGCCCCTATCTGCCGAACAAACATACACACAAATAAAGAAATTAAAACCATCCCATAAACTGTTAACATGCTTCTGTTACAGCGAAACAGTTAGAGTAAATAGTTATCCTTTGATGAGTTTAGAACATGATTGATTTATTTTTTTTACTTATTATCTTATAAATTTTCATTTTCAAATGCAATCCATCTCATCTCTGCTTGAATCATCCAGTAAACACAGCTGATCTCTGTGAAGTCCTCTTGACTCACGGAGCTGTCCACAGACGGGGGCCGCTTGGGCCCCACTCCTCTGGTGGCGTTCACCTCGTTTGCCCAGGCATCAGCTCGCTGCTGGAGAGGAGCCCCTATCTGCCGAACAAACATACACACAAATAAAGAAATTAAAACCATCCCATAAACTGTTAACATGCTTCTGTTACAGCGAAACAGTTAGAGTAAATAGTTATCCTTTGATGAGTTTAGAACATGATTGATTTATTTTTTTTACTTATTATCTTATAAATTTTCATTTTCAAATGCAATCCATCTCATCTCTGCTTGAATCATCCAGTAAACACAGCTGATCTCTGTGAAGTCCTCTTGACTCACGGAGCTGTCCACAGACGGGGGCCGCTTGGGCCCCACTCCTCTGGTGGCGTTCACCTCGTTTGCCCAGGCATCAGCTCGCTGCTGGAGAGGAGCCCCTATCTGCCGAACAAACATACACACAAATAAAGAAATTAAAACCATCCCATAAACTGTTAACATGCTTCTGTTACAGCGAAACAGTTAGAGTAAATAGTTATCCTTTGATGAGTTTAGAACATGATTGATTTATTTTTTACTTATTATCTTATACATTTCCATTTTCAATTTAACCCATGAGTTGCTTTATGTTTAATAGTTGTATATTTTCCTCTCTCTTAACTGTTAGGTGTGAAAAGGCCTTCAACAATGACTCATTTTATTCAAACAAAGCTGTCTGTGTCCATCTGTCAAACGTTTGTCATCATGCACTGTGCCAATGACAGGATGCACAATGACACACAGAGGAGGTATTAATTAGTACGAGCCCTGCAATGCCTGTAGATTGATGGGAAATCCTCAAGTATCTAAAAGGTAACTTTTCATGCAGTCAAATATTCAAATATTGAATCTCTCAAACAGTTTCAAATGACTGTGGCAGCCTCGTTGTGAAACCCTCATGGTCCGGTTTACTGTACAATAAAAAGGCAGCAGAAAGTCCAGAGTTCAAACAGATAAGCCGTTAATGGGGAAGCAGAATCTGCACCACTGAAGCCACTGCTCTGACACTGGCATGAAGGGAGGGAATGCCTCCCCCCCCCACAGGGTCTGATTAGGTCTCATATGATCATTAAACAGTGTGAATTATTATCGTTCAGCCCAGCCACCTCTTAGTTGTCCTGTTGACATTCAGCACAATGAATTGCAATAAAATCTGGAATTGACAGATGCTTCTGGAGGTGAGCTGCATACCTTATTCATGAGGTGAGCAATGGATTGTATCAGGCCACAGTGCTTCTCAGCCAGGAAGCGGTGTCTCCTCTCCTCCTCCTTCAGAGCCTCACTGTGGCTCTTCCTCAGGAACTGTACATACTCGCTGCAATCCTGAGGACACACATATTTGAAAGTGTGTGTGTGTCTGTATATGTGTAGTTTTGAATTTCCCCACAGGGTGGAGAATGACTGAAACACCAACCTGGTTGGCTCCTCTGCCCAGCTGTCTCCCCAGAGCTGCAGCATGGTGGTGTGCCTCCACCTCGTAGTGCTTCCTACTATCCTGCAGGACAGGCATTCCTACATTGTTCTTAATCCATTCATTCGAGTGTTTTTTCCCCATCACAATGAAATATTTGTACTTCTTTATTCAGATAAGTGAGCTGTATTTCATATAATGAGATCACTAACCTGACAACTATTACTGAGATAATAAAGCTGTGAATAATTTTACTTTCTATTCCTCACTATAAACATGACGTCGTGGCTTATCATTCCATCAGTTCCTTATTGACCTTGCATTCGTGCACAGGATTCGCTCCTCACTTACTGATATGTAATTTTTGTCCAGTCTAATGTTGTTATCCATTTCCTGAATAACCTCCAAACTGAACCAGCGGTACTAGAAAGAGATAAAATGAACTCATTATGAGCACATGACAAAATAAGTAGGTTTTCCACAATGGATCAATAATACTGAACGTTGTGATCAGTGTTCTTACAATAGCTTCCAGCTCCATGGTGACCATCCTTTGGTTCTCAGACACCTGCATCAGGACGTCTCCTTAAAGGCAGCAGCATCATGCGTTAAATTCATTTAAGACAGTCAAAACCGAAATTGTTAATCTATTAAACCTGCTGATAATGAGACTCTTTGGTTTATTGGTTGTATCGATTTAATAAAGGTCGCCGTCTCCTCATTATGCCATACAGATCGGTGCAGTGATTCGCTTTGCTTCTATCGCATCTGCTCTACGTCTTTAATCAATACCCCAACCTTTCCATCGACACTAATCATAAGACGTTGTGCGAAATGTGTTTTTGGTTTTCATTGAAAAATACAACAACAAGACCTAATTTAAAGTTGTAGCGTGCCCACAGATACAGATGATGATGATGATGATGATGATGGAGAAATGTGGTCCAAATGATCGAAGGACACTGAAGGAAATGTCAGCCAGAAGGTTTGCGGTTCCGCGTCTACATTGTGTTTAGCTCTGAAGCCTTTCTGTAGTGTAAGCTAACATGACACTCTGAAGCTATTAGACTTGTTTTGCTTCACTCGTTACTGTCCTTGAGTTCCTCAGAGGAACACTAATGATCCAGTTTAGACAATATCGCCAACTCCAGGCACTAAAGGGAAAACGACTCCCGTTTAGAATGGCCGGGTTAAGTGAGCGGAGCGCGGCCCTCTGCCTGTCATCGTCTATTATTCATGTTGTCAGCTGGCATCCGATGCCCACTCTGCCAACACGCTTGTCTTGATCTCAGATAAAAGAGGCTCAAACACACACCTGTGTGGCAATCTGACTCTCTGCCACATTAGTGACTTGAGTTGATCCAAAATAGACAGATCGGCTCAGTCTGAGCTGCAGGTTTTAAGTCTTTTAGTCTTTTTGGGATGAGGATGTTTATATATTCTACATTGCACGTGATGTTGCTGAGGGTCAACGTTTGGTCTTCCTGCACGGGGAGAGCTCTGTTTGATTGGCCCTCAAAGACAAATCACTCACATCCAGGATTCCACATGGAGAAATATCCTCTTTGTAAAAGTCAGCAATCATGAGATTGCACAAGCCATCTGTGCACGGGTGGATGTCGACACGTACCTAGAGACTGTGAGGACATGCTGTGGAAAGCCTTCGTTCCAATCTTTGAAAGTGCGCTGAAGTAAGCCTCACTTGTAGCAGCGAGAGCTGAAACACAGACACAGCAGTCGTAGGAAATGCAGATTAATTTGACATGATTCATTCTCCCAAAAAAACCTGGTGCCTGGTATCTACTACTACTTTTTAGTGCCACTTCTGTTGTGGTTCCACATGAGCTGAGCAGGTAATAAAAGGTCACATAAAAGATTACAGATCAATGATTGCCCTGCGAAGCGCAAATCAATGGCAAATAAAAGTTTGGTGAGGCATCCATCCACCCTGAGGAAGTAATATCCAATCAATCACGTACAAGGATGGAGAAAGAGTAAGATTACACAATAAAAGGTCCTTTCCTCGCTGCCTGTTGGACAAATTTTTCCAGATAAGGCACTGCAGCAACTTCTTAAAATAAAACAAAACCAACTAAAAATGTATTTACAGGCCATGAAGTTATGGTTGTACGCAGGGCCCTTTTGTGAGGAAGCTATAGTCTGAGTAATGGTGGATGTATTGCCATGGTGGAGGGGGCTTACAGCCTCATGCCCACATCAGAATCGGTGCGACTTGATGAAATTGCATTAGTTCTCTCATTTATCAGAAACAAAAACAGCTGTGCAATGCGATATAAAATGTAAAAGGTCTGTCAATCAACATGCCAAAGTTTAATCCCCGCACTGAAAAGTCTCTTTGCATATCAACAGTCAAATTTAAAATAAATTCAGATCCATAAGCCAAAACCACTTTCAATCAACCCAACCCCCCCCCCCCCCCCCCCCCCCGTAAATGGAAATCAAATTATAGTAGTGTGGTCCTGTTTGTCTGAACTCAGTATTCCGTGAGCTGTCATTACAGTTTGTTTAATTTGTAGCGCTCATAAAAGCAGCCGTGTGATCCGTCATCCACAAACGCCCTAAACGTGAGAAAGTGTTTTTCTTCCTTCCTTACCTTGGAAGGCGTTGAGGTAGCTCTGACCCAGTGAAACCAGTCTCTGTAGGCTTGGATTGAAATCATCCACCAAGCTCTGTTTGGAAAAAAACACACACACACACACACACACACACACACACACATAGGGACATACCATTTACACACTTTCTGCAGAGTTTTGACAAGGCTGAGAAACTTTAAGACCCAGCTAAAGGAGAATCAATAAAATCCCATTTGAATTTAATCTGTATTTATGAGCATTACCCCCCCCCCCCCCCCCCATGCAAAAACAAAACCAAATACTCAAATCCCTGGTGGGTGTGATCAAGCAAAGGAAATTATCTTTATTCACATCATCATATCATCATGTTTGCTCTGCAGAAATCCCATTAGAAAGTTTCCTTGTCGTCCACCACAGGACCGACCACTGTCAAGATGTCTTCCTGCCGTGGTTCTAACTGCACCTGTCTGTCTCACAGGTAGGTTAGCTGTCTGATGTCAGCCACTTACCGAGTAAATTCCCAAGGTGGAACGATGCAGCTGATCGCCATTCATCCCCGCCATGTTTATATCCGGAACAGTGCAGAGAGTTTTAGCTTTAAATCGGGTTTTATATCATGCAGCAAATGCACCAACGCCCCTGTGAGACTCTCAAGTGTGTTGAATCCAACGTGGCGCCTCAGAGAGGTGCAGCTCGGTGTGTAATCGACACTGCTGTGGCCTGAGAGAGACAGGAGTAAATAATTAAACGTGGATCGGCCATAAAACACACGGACATATGCTATAAACCCCCGACGGTCTGTGTGTGTTTGCCGCTTTAACTTGTGTGAGAATGCACACCACACACTAATTTATACACACAACAAGTATTGCCCTCACGCAGGTAAGAGTTTTCTCACACCTGGCTCTGCCAGAGTCTCGTTTCACTCTGCCAGTCGTGAAAAGTCAGAAATCTATTTTGTAATTGTGTGTGTGTGTGTGTGTGTGCGCGTGTGCGTGTGTGTGTGCATGTTTGTGTCGATATGGAAATGAACACACATTTCACTGGCAAGGCTGCTTTAATGAAACTCCCTAATAACGCTCGCTCCCGCTCACTAGGGCTATCATTCTGCCATCCTGTTCCATCAGGTACCTTGAGGGTGACTTATGACCAGGGGGAGAGGGGAAGCGATTTGTATATTTTTATGCAAGGAAATGTCCTGTTTGAGGCTGCGTCTTCGACGAGAGCTTGCAAACTAGGACAATGAAATCTTTGAGGCTGCCTCTATGATGATGATGATGCTGCTGTATCTTCTGTCAGAATTAAAATAAAGCAGACATTACATCTTCAAGGCTACAGGAGGAAGAAAGAGCGTGCGCCCTATCAGAAGAGCAGATCTGTCCCCCTCCGCCCCCCTGATTCTGCTTTAGTATTAATAAGCTGGCTTTTGCCTGAATACCCAGGGCATGCGCGCTGAGCAGGGGGAGGACGTGTTCCACCGACTGCTCTGCCTCTGATATTTTTTGCCTCCATGATCACTCAATTATGGCGCGGAACTCTCCTTTCTTATAAGCGCCTGTTTTAGTGCAGAAGGATACAAGTGAAGAGGTGTTTTTTTTAGCCCTGCGTGCCGAAAACACATTTTATAATTTTGGCTGCTTTGAGTTGATTGAAGAATATTGCCTATTAGATTTTTTTTTTTTTTTTTTGTCGCAATCGTTCGCCTCCGCCGCCAACCTGAAGTTCATTGTGATCATACTGGCCGCCGGGATGGTGGCCTTCATCGGAGCGGTCATCTGCATCATCGCAGCGGTCCACACGGGATCCGCCAGGGCTGCCGCGGCACAGCGGCAACCGGCAGCCGACAATCACTCGCTGTATACGGACGAGTCGCCGCAGAGGGGGTCGGTGGCCCGGGTCGGAGCGTTGGGCGCTCTCCATGGTACTGAAACACCCGATTCCGAAGCGCCGACGTTGAACATCGGGCTCGGCGGACCGGACGGGGTCACTGGGCTCACCGGGCACGATCCGACTGTGAGTCGACTCATCTGCACGCCGATCCCAGCGGGGGACTGCAGCGGGAGGAACTTTCAGCAACAAGCGGACGAGCCGTCGCTGAATGCGGGGGGAGACTGGGGCTACCTCCGCACCGCCGCGGAGGAGCTCCGGCAGACAGTCCTGCAGCAGAAGGACCAGATATTAACGGACCGGCGGACCATCAGAGGACTGACGGGGAAGCTGTCCGAGTGCGAGAGAGGCTTGGACGGCGGGGCGAGCAGCGCGGCAGAGAAGACGCACACGGAGCGCATAATGGTGCGGGACGGTCCGGCTTCCACGTGTGACAATGTCCATTTGCTCACTGTCAGGGCCGTGAATGAACTGGAGCGAGCTATCAATCAGCTCAAAGACCGCATAGAGAAGCTGGAGGTAAGAGGATGAGGAAAGAGAGTCAGCTTTAGCCCCCCCCCCCCCCATTAAATTACATTAATGTCATTCATGAAAAACATCAGTATCTATGGACTCTGTGTTGATCAGGACTTGTTGTCTGTTCCTTTACGGGAGGCTGCTAAATTATTATGTCAAGAATTCAGACTCAACATTAAAGGAGAGGGGCGTAAAGTGAGGAAAGGGAAAAATAAAGCCTGTGGGAGGAGATGAGAGGAGGAGGAAAATAGGGAATGAGTATATGGGTTTTTTTATTTTTACAAAAAAAAAATGGAGGAGACTAGAGTAACATTAAACATGTCTTCATCTGACCAGAATCAGATGATGTATAACCTCATTTCTGGCTGAAGATGTTCCATCCATAATTTATGAGCTCCATAAAAGGCTAGGCATGCCTCTCCCCAGTGTTGTACTCCTCGCGTACATGTTCTTGTCAGTATGGGCAATTTTCTGTGAGGATTATCTTTTTTTTAATATATATATATATATATCATTGAGATTGAGATCATTTGAGCTGAAATGATTTTAAGGGTCTCAGGGTGAGATCTATAGTTAATTAAAACTATACTGTAGCTAATCTATTTTTCCACCCGCTCTCTCTTTCTGTTATCATCCAAGTCATATCACTGTGCACAGCAGATACCTGCATGGCCTACTTCAGTACCAGATCCTATTGTTCTGTCCTGCTCTATTGAGGCGCATTCATCTGGGACCACTCATTTGGGGACTGCAATTTTAGATTGTTCCGATATTTAATTACATCACCAGTAATGCAGTATCTCAATTACATTAATTAGTGATTGTGTCTAAAAGCTTCTCCTTAAATGCAGCTGAGCAAATGTTGAGAAATACTGCTTAACCTGTGATTTACATTTTAATTAAGTAGCAAACACAAAATTTTACCTGAACTGTGCTTAACAGTGACTTCCTGTTGTAAAATCCTCTGCAGTCAGACATTGGCCCGTTTGCTCACAACCAGACGGGCAGCAACACCTCAGGAGTGGAAGGAGAAGGCGAAGGTGGCATGCCCGGCAGCCCAGAAGGTTTGGGAGATCACGGTTCCAGAGCTGGGGCTGACGGGCCCTGGAAGATTGAAGACTTGGAGGGGAAGCTTGAGAGGAAGGTGGAGCTGATGGATAAAGAGAGAAAAGCCCTACGGCTGGAAACAGAAAAACACAGACATGAAGTCGACCGGGGCATCAATAAACTACACCACCGAATGTCAGGACTGGAGGAGGGTAGGTACCAATAGAGAGTCGGGACGGAAAGTGGGAATTAAAGTGTGTATTTCTGTAGAATTGTAATTGATTGTATCAGTCAACGTACATAACAGCTGCATGAAGACTCAATTCACCAATTCCGAGATGTTTGCATAGATGTTTCATTTCTGTATGAAGTAAATCAGGCGATTGACTTCCTTTATGATGAATGCATTCTATTGAACTTAAGTAAGAGGAGAAACGATCAGGTCGCCTGTGAAAGCCGTGAGCTGATGGTCTGACGTGACGAGAAAGTACAGATCTATTTGATCCAGCTGCCAGATGGCTGCAGACGACTGAATTAATTTCTCTTTGCCGTCACCACTTCTTTGATTTCCACCATTTCCCAGGTATCTCAGGGCATCCCTTCCCAGATGGCTTCCGACTGTCCTTCCCAACTCGAACAAACTACATGCACGCCATTGTGAAGCAAGCCGTCCCAACGCTGCGGGAGTTCACGGTCTGCCTGTGGCTGCGACCTGCCGAGGGAGGGATCGGGACGCCGCTGTCTTACGCTGTCCGTTCACAACCCAATGAGCTGGTGCTGTTGCAGGGCCTGCACACCCCCCCTGAGCTGCTCATCAATGACAAGGTACGCCACATCGGTCATGCTCGTATTATAAGCCTGAACTGAGCACTGCTTGGGCGCCATTACTCTACCGATCAATGTAATGGTTTCTGTTTGAAATTATTGATTATATTCTGCACGTTATGAAGTCGATGCAGACCTCTCATTAAATAAGCATGCTGCGCAGAGCCGTAAAGAGTCTGACATGCTTGATATCAAGTTATATCATGAAAAAAAACCTTATATACATACATATATATATTTATAAATTGTGTATAGATACATACATTTGCATTTTCTCTAATTATTAAATGGCAAATGTGTGATGAATTTAATACAGTGTTTGGAATACACCGGTTACCACAAAAAAATCCACAGAAAACTAGTTTCTATAACAGATGCTTTTATCCTGGTGCCTTGATTAGTATACATCCTATATTTTGACATACAAAGGTGGCATCAAAGTCCGTTTCAAGACATTTATATAAATGATACCACAGAGGACGTTATTAATTACCAGACAAATTTGCTGATGAATTTATGTTATCATAAAATCATTTGCAGCTTTTCTTTTTGTAATAAAAAAACAAAAACGGCAATGGTAGGAGAAAGAGGTTGCATCTCTGGTCATGATTGTGGCTAGAAAGTGCAAACAAAATTTGACTGCAGCCAGTGTACATATAATAAATAATTCATTATCGTCAGCATAATACCCCAGAAGAGTTTTAGTACTGCTCACCCTCTTTTTCATGTTCTACCACTTAAACTGTAAACACAGACCATCAGATTCGTGAGCAGGAGAAACCGGACGCCATATTACCATAGAAATAAGAACGCATCAAATGAAAGAGGCCATTTAGCAGACACCCCCTCCTTGGCAGCAGTGCAGGGCGGTGTAGTGCACGGCAGAAGTTATAATTCAATGAAGTCATTATGATAATACGTGCCTGGAGGAAAAGTTCTGTGTCCTTGGAGGCAGCAAAATATCTTTGGGACTGAGGAAATATCATTCTCACGCTTTTGTAGCCTGATGCAAACAACAGATGCATTGCCTTATATTCCATATCCCAGAAAAATGCATCAGAACACAAACATACGATCTACCCCTGTTGCCAACGTGTTCCTAGGTGGCACAGTTGCCTCTAAACCTCTCCAGAGGAAGCTGGCAGCACATCTGTGTGAGCTGGACCCAGAAGGAAGGAGCCTGGCAGGCCTACCAGGGTGGCAAACTGAGAGGCGAGGGCCTCAGACTCGCAGCCGGACATCACATCAGACCCGGGGGAGTGCTCGTACTGGGCCAGGAGCAGGTGAGCACATTTTTTGAAAGTAAAAAGCATTTAATCCTCAGTCGCCGGCGGTTTTGAGCTTTGTTCTATGACCTCTAGGATTCCATGGTGGGAGGGTTTGACTCAACCCAGGCCCTGGTCGGAGAGATGTCCCAGGTGGGTCTTTGGGACAGGGTCCTGTCCTCTAGTCAGGTGGCCAGCTTGGCCCGCTGTGGGAGAGTGTCCCAGGGCAGCGTGACCATCTGGAACGAGAACGGCGTAGAAGCTTACGGTGGAGCAACCAAGGAGCCCGGAGAGCCTTGTAGTAAACACAACAGGAGCTCTCAATAACCAACATGGATGCTTTGAGGAAAGGGGAAGAGGAAGAAGACCAGAAGAGGGATACCAACATGACAATGGGATTCCTACACTACAACACTACACTGGCTTGAATTAATTAACTAACAAACCAAATAACAATCGTCCTCAAGCTCTGTTAGCAATGACCCAGTGATGGTTTGCTGATCAAAACTTGACCTATCTGACACATTATAGATAGATAACCATTAATGGAATGGTTAGACATGTCGGTGAATATGCATGTAGACGATGGGCGTTAAAGCCTAACTTTACTACTCTCTTATGTGGCCAATAAATGTGCACCTATTAGCAGAGCTGGCTAACTTGGAAAAGGCTAGCCGGGCTCTGTCCAGGTTTTGCCAGCACCTCTGCCATCAATGAAATTAGAGCGGCCACACTCAATCTCTGTCAGAGGCCCAAGAGATTCATGCAAAACCCTTTTTCATATACAATAAGCCAAAATGTTCATTGAGGATTCGGTGACATTTGTTGCCTTTGATAAAGCCAGGCTTGTCTTTTACCCATCCCCAGGTAGCTAAGATAGCTTGCTGCATAACTGTAGTTTAATAACAGGACTGATACCAATTTTCTGATTAAACCAGCAAAAAACTCTAGATCTCAAAATGTTGGAATTAAGATGATTGGGGAAGAAACATGTCATTAAACAGTTCAGGAGCCACCGCTGTCGTCCACGAACTGTCAACCTCCAGCACGGCTTCGAGAAGTCACTTCAAGCCAGTCGAAATCTCCGCACCAGAGTGCCGGCAATTCAGTTGATTCAGAGCTGTGACGGCTTTAGAATATGAGTCAACACAAGGTAATGAAAACTGCTGGAGAGAGTGATGGGAATGTTAAGTAGTAGAGGGCAGCAAGGCGTAGAGAGGGATGATGAAAGGGAAAGAAAAATAGCAGAAGAGGTGAAAAGATGATGCTTTGTTGACGCACGATGTCTTCAATGTGTTGCCATGGCACAGTGTTTCATTCAGTGTTTCATGCATGTGTGAGCTACTGAACAGAGCTAAATCAAGGACTGGCCGCCGCCAGCAGAATGTTTTTTTGTGCATTTTACACATGTAGCTCAAGCCCATTTGTCTCATCTCTGCCAATGATGTGATCTAAACAGAAACATGTCATCCAGTTCATGTTCTTTACATTCATCTTCATGATAGTCTTTGAACAGACATAACAATTTACTATTCCATTTATGGTAATATTACCATTTCCTTCCTCTAGATTTTTATTCAATGCAGCCATTCAATAAAAAAAAGTAAAAAGGAATCCAAATCATTCAGCCACCAGCATCTCCGCGTTCCATGCATCTTTTGTAAATTGGCATCCTGCCACATCATTTGATGATTGTTTTCAACTGTTACTTCAAATTTGATATAAAACACAGATTGTTTATTTCTAAATCTCTAAGACGCTGGCTCTCCCTATAGCATAAAACTAATCCATAGTGGAAAGTGCTTGTCAGGGCTCTTTTACCTCTGTATAAAATATATTTAAATGAAATACTGCATACTGATGGTGAAACTCTCACTGTGACTTATTTTGAACAGATTAAGCCTCTGTGTTTCTCTAACTTTCCTGATTGTACAAAGTTTAATTAAACATTTGAAAGCACATGACTTTTGTGCTTTGCTGCCAAACTGATGCTCAGTCATGTCAAAATCAAAATCACCTTGCTCTGCCTCATAGTGTCTTTGTTGATGCCGCGTAGACTGCAGTGTTATTATTGCTATTAGGCCTGGTAACTGCTCAGCTTATGTCAGAGTTGTTGTTTTATTAATGGTGATGCAACTGTTTTCTTGTTGTGTGAAGACTTTTTAACTTTCTTTTTGACACTTTATGGGTCAGAATCTTGCCTGTTTTCCTGTTTGTGATTGTATAGGCTGAATACTGAACGTTCTTGTCTTGTATGGTGTGGTATTGCTCTGTATATGTACCGTGTACAAACCTGAAATCTTTATTAAAGTCCTACTTTTCAGATGTAAAGCGTACAATTCTGTTTTCGGTATTTAACACCATAATCAACTTCGGACACAAGAGTTGTGAACGAAGACTAGAAACGATCCTGTCGGCTGCTTTATTGTCAGAGGACATGCACAAAAACACAGTTGTAAATTAAATACAACAAAATCATCCTGTGAAAAAAACCTCAGACACAAAGAGGCTTCTGCAGACTGCCGGAGAAAAATACTTGAGAAAATAATGGTTCTATTTATGTTGCAGGTATACTGAGAGAAAATGGGTTCAGGACCTCACATTCGGCGCTAATCTAAAATGTATGGAACATTATAGGAAAACACAAGCACACAGTAGATGGAGCAGTCAGTCTGTGTGTATATTTATGTTTAAACATTCTGAATATATGCTGTTTGATTCAAATTAAACTGTCCACAGAGTCCACATATCCATGTCTGACTTGATGGGTTGATTGATGGTTTAGAAACTTGAATTTAGGCTTTCTAACTTTCTTTCTGACAGCGTAGATCGGCACGTTCTCCAGTTCAGCAGTGCGTTAGTTGCGTTGCTGGTAGCTGTTGCACTCGGATCACTGAGCCGTTTCAAACACAAGTACAAAAGCACATAAGCCTCATATATTATTTACAGTCAACACATCATGATTTTTTACCCTGCGGGTTTCACTGACTTTTATGCGCTCTTAAGAAGTGAGTAACGTATTGTTCATTGCTACGACTGAGCTGACACTGGTTTTCTCAGTTACTGGTCAGACGCTCTACTAAAAGCTACCGAGTCAGCGACGATGTGATGCAGCACAGGCTGTTCTCTGATTTAATGTTAACGACCGTATCATGCAGTGAATGCTGCTCGGATGGTCAAGCTTTTAACGGATCCAGACAAGCATCCTGCTATTTCTTTTCCTTGCTAACTGGCTGCAGAAGACTTTAAAGTAACAGATAAGGAAGTGCTGTCAATCTAATCTAATTCAAGAAAGAAAAATGAGAGATATTTGCATTACTACTATTATTCTATTTCTTTATTCTATTTCTGTTCCTTTAAATTTCTGTCATCTCATATACAAATTTTCATGAGAATAATTGTCACAGAAAAAATTGCGGATCTATTTTGGATTGCTTTCCATTTGTGTTTATGTTAGAGCAGACATTCGATTGTCATTCCACCTCCGCTCTCCCCACCTCTTTGTCATGCCCCTCTTGCCATCTTGTCACTCCTCCACTCCTGCTCTGGTGGCATATCTATTTCACACCCTGCATTCCCCATGTCATGTCTTCCTGTCGACTATGACGGTGATCTTTACTCAATCTGTACTTTCTCTTTTCCCCCCCGTTTGTCAACAATTTCATGAGCCACGACACCCGCAAAGTGCCTACGGACAAAAACAGATTTGCCTTCATCGTTTAAAGGATGCTGTCATGAAAAAGTGTTATTCTTGTAGATATTTTGGAGAAGAATAAAAGGAGCAAGGATACAATATATTTATTAACATAGACATAGTAGTATATAAACGCAATATATTTTCTATCCTCTGCTTCAAGACAGAAATCATGCAGCAACAGTCTGTCATCATGATTCTCTTCATACTAACACAATATGGAGTTTGTACCACAACAATGCTGCACATCAGTGACTGATAAAGCATAAAACTGTTTAGTGGATAAGCCACAAACGAAACACCGTTTGTTCACACTGTCCTCTCTTCCAGTAATGGACTTACAATTTGAATTTACAGCTCATCCTAGATGGTGACTGTAAACTGGCTTGTGTCACACAATGCAGATCCAAACCGAGTTCAAGTCTTGCTAATCTCGTTGCCTTGTTGGGTGGAGAAACCAGATAGACGAGAACATTAGCCCATGCTTTACACACTTACTTACACATTACTGGGGCTGCATCACAGCTTTAAAGAACATGTCAAGATGTCATAAACCCGCATTACATTCTCTAATCTGATATGGTTTGGTAATTTTAATTTTGCAGAATATTATGATGCATTTCGGTGCACTCAAAGGATTATTGGCTGTGCATGTCGTGATGGATGATAAAAGCATCTGCTATTCCAGTAAACGAGAGCACACCAGTATCATGTTTGTGCAGCTACTTGCTGACCCGTGTTATGCAATATGCAGCAGGTTGGACTATTTTTTGCAACATGCCTGTACATGCAAACAGAAGAGATGTGGGAGGAAACAAAAATTCACTGTCTGATTCTCTCACACATTCTTTTAAATAGCTTCTCAGAATGTTCAACTTTGTTCAGTGTCAATCAGAGCTGTACTGTATATTTGAAGAGCATTGTCTTTAAAAACATCCACATATTCAGGAAGTATGTTGAATATATGCAGGTAGGGCTGCAAATTATTATTATTTTATTTACAGCTCTAGTAAATTATTATTAGACAGCCTCAGTTGAAAATAAATAAGGTGTTTGAAGGTGTATTTAATCTAACAAAGTGCTTTTCCTGTCGAGAATGCAACTGGAAAACCCTTTGTGTGACATTTACTTCACGCTGCAAGTGCCTGGTTTGCAGCACAATCAATAAATCCAATAAAACACATTTTACCAGAAGACATTTAATGCTGTGGTTCGCAGCCCTCCCTGGCTTAAAGGTGCTGTTAGGTGTAGTCAGAAATGGTGCTCCTCTACTGAGCATCATCAGCAGGCCGTTGTAAACTAGCTGGTCTGAAGTCCTCGTTTGTTACCCGGTGAAATGTCGGTTTGTCTTTTCAACATTTGAAATATCTTTGCGCCATTTTCACTTAGTTATGGGATTTACATATCTCGCCATTGCACTCTTTACCCTGCATCACAGCGGTTGTGTATTCATATTACACAGAAGCATTTTGACATGGGGGTTTTGATGACGAGTACTTTCTATCAATATCCTTAAATCTACCTACCTATCACTTTCCCCTTTGAACCAGAGTAGGTAATCCACCTACTCAGCCTCCACATGGCAGTCGGCCAAAATCGTTACTCTCTCGACACACACACGCACACACACACACACGCACACACACACAACTGGTCCAAAATTCCCACAGAGGCTCCATCTGGAAAGGATCTCGCTTGGCTCTTCCTCTATCTTTGGCATCCATTTTTTGTAACTCACATCACTCCCTCCCTGGTTTAACGCAACATTCCCTCCAGCACAGATGGCCTTGTGTCACACCATTATTATGACCTGAATACATTTAAAGTCTCAATGTGTCCGTGTTTTGTTTTATTTGAGGAAAATACTTTATTTCCCATGGTTATTTGCTTGGTTATTTTTGCCGATTCTCCTCTACTTAAAGGAATCCTCACCTATGCACATTTAACAGGGTGATCAGTGGAATGTGTCTCAAATTCAAAGCCAGCTTATTTCATTTTAACTGAAGAAGCAGCGGAGGAAATCGCTGAC
This sequence comes from Brachionichthys hirsutus, assembly GCF_040956055.1. Classification (NCBI taxonomy): domain Eukaryota; kingdom Metazoa; phylum Chordata; class Actinopteri; order Lophiiformes; family Brachionichthyidae; genus Brachionichthys; species Brachionichthys hirsutus. The sequence goes on from NW_027180343.1 coordinate 50,096, forward strand.
TGGTTCTGACAAAGATGCAGAATCTTTACGTCATATAAGCAGAACAGATGGGACATGATCCCTCGTGGATTCTGGACGGCGGGGATGGTGAGGAGACAGCTGGATGACATCACACTAGATTAGAACCTACAAGAGAATCAAGTTTGTGACGATGTCATCCCATCCAATACTGATCGTGTGTATTTTGTCTAACTGCATAATAAATCATAATGTCATAGAGTGTTTCTTGCCGGTAATTGCATTTGTTTTCTACATACTCTCTTCAGAAGACATTGATCTTCCTGAACAGGCAATTCCACACTCTCATAATCCCTTCCCTCCGGATCTCCCGCCCTCTCCTCCTCACGTCTCTGAAGCCTCCTCTTTCTCAACCTGTTGTTTTTCATTTCCGTTGAAATCGGGTGAGCAGATGCATAATAATACTTTAAAGCACGTGGCACAATTCAGAGAGGATTTTGGCTCCATTGTCAAGTTTGTGTTAGTGTGTGTCTGGACAGCTTGTTCAGCTCTAGATTGTGCCTGTCTGCGAAAATCCTTTTTTTGTTTCTTCTCCTGTTTCTTCATACTGAAATAAACAACAAGTGGATAATGCAAATGTGGTATGAAGAGATGATGATGACGGAGATGATAATCCCCACACCCCCTCTCACGGTAACATGAACATACACAGATCCACACACTGGGCTACATCTGATTACACATCGTCCCATGCGGAGATATGAAGGATTAGATTATTCCACAATCTGTCATCTTGACATGGACGATGGGGGGAAGGGATTGAATGAAGAAATGCGAGCGATGGGAAATGTTGGAATTACACTGAGCACACACAGAGGCTGTGTTGCAGCACTCTCAAATGGGCTTCCATGTTTGTATGAGATGTTTTTGTGAGTTCGTATATCATGTGTGTTCAGAGAAACGTAAATGTGCCCCTCTGCCAAGATTTTGTGATTGACAACTGATATCGCAAAGTCATTATTCCACGTGACTCTCCGGATCTCATGCTCCTCCAGAATCTATTTTAGTTCTCCTTCCCTCGACTCCTCTCCTTCTGACCAGCCTTGCTCATTTCCTCCTCTTCCGCATGTCTGTTTGTTCCGATTTGCCTTTACTTGCTCTCATTGCTCCCACCTGTTTCACATCATCGCTTCGCTTTCTCTCGCTCGTTTATCTGTCACCTCTTTCATTCCCTGCCTCCGTTCCCTCCATCTCTCCCTCCTCCCCCCTCTCTTCTTTCTCTTTCTCTGCCCAGATGAAATATTCATGCCCATCCATACTGGGAGCATAGCAGCAGCAGGAGTCTGAGCCACAGGAGTCAATGCTTACAGGGAGGGGAAAAGAGAGGGAGATGGTGGGGTAGGAATAGAGCAAATGGGTGGAAAGTGAGACAAGAGAGCGGGTAAGAGAGAAGAAACGGAGGGATTAAATGTGATGAAGAAAGGAAGAGAGGGCGTAGGAGGATGAGTGAAAGACAGAGGAGCTCACATCAAACACCCGGCAACACGTGATGAAATGCGCCTGTAGCATTAAACACACACACACACACACACACACGATTAAACACATTGTCTCTCTTTGTATCCCATAATCAAACACAACTAAAAAGATGCTCCTGTACTCATTTTATACTGAACAAACTCTTTCTAAATTAGCAATGTGCTCTTGTGCAGCATGTGTGCAGACAAAACACGCACATTGCTTTCAGCGGTCAACCCCTGGTCACATCTTCCATCTGATGCGCCAGATATGATGTTTTATTCACTTTGTCTCACTATCCTGCATTTGTACAGATGGGCACATTGTGCCAGCACATGCATGCTCTAATGAGGCACCAAATTCTGGGTTGTTTCCAAGCAACCTACATTAAGCTGTGAGTGCTAAGAAGAGAAACAGGACTTCAAAGATTTGTAGAATGTTTCACAGTTTGAATGTGAGTGTTGGAGTGTGTCTTATGTGTGTGTGACTGGTGAAAGTGCAGTAAAGCTGGCAAGAAAAGTATGAAATCACCAAAGCCAAGTGAGATGAAATAAAGTTGTTTTTATTTGTACAGGGTTAGGGTTAGGGTTCTGATCAGGACTAGACTGTGCTCTTTATTCCACAGACACCCAACTCTTCTGAGTAATGAGTTAACATTTGGTGACGGCGGTGAGAAAAATGGGTGGCCTTGCTGCCATGACTGGTTTGGTTGGGGAAAAAAGGAGAGCGAGAGAGAAAGCTAGAGATACAGATGAGAAAGAGAGAGCGGTTGAGTGAGGACTACAGACACAGACAGCAAGGGCAGGTATAACAATAATATTATCATGAGCGAGTGTAATAAATAGTATCTATAATAACAGACACCTGAACTTTCTCAAGTCGCTCAGATGATAAACCTGCTTGTGCCTCGTTGGTGGGTCAGTCGGGCCTGAGTCTGTCTGGAAGTGTTGGCCCGATTGTGCAAATGTCGTCTGAAGAGAAGTAATTATCCCAGAAACTACACTCAATGATGAACAATCGCTATTTCTGGATGAACAACAAATGATTGCACAGAACATTTGACTTGCACAGAACGTCTGTGGTGCGATATTGTGTGACAGACACTTGTAATTACATCACATGAATCAATAATCTGCAGTGATAAAGAAGACAGATCCCCGCAACCCGCAGAGAACCAATGAATCACTGTGTGACAGATCTAACAAGAAAATTGTAAATGTAAAAATTAAACAAGAGGAATTGTAACAGTAATAAGTTTAGCTGGATTAACAAAAACATTTGTACATTTAAATTTACCGGTTGACAGATATAATTCACCCAATACTGAAACTGACAGGAAATTAGGGGATGATAACGTAACTAGCTGATATTATTTGTGTGTTTTGTTTGAAAAAATAGTCGGAACAAATACATTATGTCAGTTGGCATCATGGTTCAGTTTCTCCCTGCAGAATTTTCCACTTTTATTTCACCCAAATCAGCTTTGTCCAGTTCAACCACCTTTTTAGCCCAAGAACAAAAACAAACGTTAAGGAGGTCATTTCAGAATAACATGATCGCAACCACATCCCAGCATGTAATGCAGCATGTTCTGTATTAGAATTTCAGCGTGTATAACATACTGCCATCGGCTTGAAAGGTAGCCTATTCAGCTGGGACCTGCTGCATAATAAATTATTTCTTAGGGCAAAGTAAGCTAATTAGGATTGAAATCACTGGATGTCAGAAAGAAGGATTTAAAGTCATAACAGGAGATAGAATGAATGCCTTATGGTGGAAATGTTTGGGGGGGGAGGGGATTCACAAATGGAGCGTGGGTGAAGACTTGATTTAATGTGAACCCCCTCAGAATATGAATGAATTGCTCTGAATGTGTGTGTGTGTGTGTGTGTGTACCCATACCTGAATGTACTGATGCTCCAAATCATTATTTTTTAACATTTCCTACATTTTATTGGCTATTAAATCAAACTGTTGTAAATACCATGAGAAAGGTAGAGAAGAAAAATCTCAAAATCTCCAGCAGCAAATCTTCTTCTTTCAAGAAAAAGATTTGCTGCTGGAGATTTAGCAGCCACACCTGCGTTAAGATTATTGTCGTGAATCAGTGGCGCTGTGCAGATGATTTTTCTCTTTCATCATTGAGCCAGGCAGTCTGGGTTGTGGTTTCATTGCTCTGAACTGTCGGCCATGCTGACACAGGTCACTGCGACATTTCAGTCCTGTTTCTATTTGGATTGCAGTGGTCACATGGTAATAAAACAAATAGTCACCTGAAATCTTCCTGGGCGTAAACAAGGCAAATAAAAATGTGAAGAAATGTCACCAAACTCTTGACGATCTGCCTCATTAACAGAGCAAGTGGAGCAGATCGGAGGGGGAGAAGGGCCAGTCTTAAGGGGAAGAGATGTAAGTAATTCCTCCAGCCTGCTGGTGCACACAGGGAATTCAGGAGCAGTAAGTTGCTCAATAATGTATTGATTTTCTTACTGAGCTAGACTTTCTTTGAGGATTTGACGGAAGTGATTATCTGACAGGTTTTTGTTTTACTTAACAAGTGCAACGTGGGACTGTATGTGAGTGTCTCTCATCCACCTACCAGTCTAAAGTGTGGACAATAATAACAGGCCTGTTTATTCTTCTACATGTTCATGTATTAATGCTCTTTTTTTATTTAAATGTCTCCAGTTGACTTAGGAAGATAGGAAGCAGAAATGTACTTCACACTTGAGCTGTGCTGTGAAGTGTTCCAATGAAGTAATGCTAAGAGATGGGAGAGCAAAACCATTTAACTACATCTTGAGCACATGGCATGGCTGCTGAAATTCTTTTTAAGTGGGATGCTATTGAGCCAGTACGGGAGCTGCAGTTATTGCATTCACTAGGGGTTTCCTGCTGACAACATGTTGGCTGTACAACCAAACATTTAGTCAAATGGCCGTGGTATAGTAGCACTCTAAAGATTCTTACAGATTACAGATCACTTTGGTGACCCCCCTGTCCTTTCATTTAAATCATAATCTGTCCAAAACTAATTGAAGTACGAAATAGAACATTCGTACCTCATACTATATGGAAGGGCACATTTTGTACAGATATGTCAGCTCCTAGAATGTGTCTTTTCCAAAGAGGGAAGTCCCAACAGTTATTGGATGCTTTGCTGTGAAAGCATATCAGTTACCTTCTGTGCTGATCTCTGTCTTATCAAACATCAGGACAAACATTTATCTCCAGCTCAACGCTGTTTATATGCAACAAAAAAAGACTAATTAATTAAAGTTGTCGAGGAAGCTAACATGCTAAATATAACACACACATTATGCTGACTAAACATATGAGTATTCTGATTGTGTGTCTGCACCCATTAGCATTTAGCTATAATTGCTGCTGCTCAGCTCACAGAGCTGAATTGTCAGTACTTTGATTAATTACTATGCTGCAAACTATTTTCTGTATTTCACCTTTTCTCTATATTCAATTTTAATTTCCATTTAGGTACCTTAACATTTCAGGGTCTGCTAGCATTCAATGACTTCAGGTAAAGTTCTCTTTTCCCCTGGAGTTGTCTTTTCTTGTTTTGTCGATATTCTGATGTGTTTTACTGGAATGCAATGATCACAAAATGTTACATCATGATCAGGCATGAAGGACTGGCGATGCACCGATTGTTGTTTCCTCTCTTTCTGCAGTATGATCAAATTGAGCCGCAGTCGATCAACTTCCTCCATCTATCTGGGTCTGGCATTTCTGTCCCTAGCTCTCCACCTACTGCTGGCGATGTTTTGCTTTTCTATCCTCCAAAATGCTTGTGTCCTTCCTACCTCCCCTAACGCTCTTCCTAGAAGAGATACTCAACACCCTGAGTCTATCTCCTCTTCCTCGGCTGCCTCGTCCTCACATAAACTGTCAGCAGTCTCCCGTGATGAAGAGCATCACAAACGTAATGGTGAAGCCCTGCAGCATAAAGAGGAAGGCTCCCCCGGTGATGCAACTGAGAAGGAAAAGAAATTGGCTGGAGCTGGAAAAGTGATTCAAAACGTCAACAGCCAATCACAGCTGGAGGCCCTGTTTAAGCACGCTCTGTACAACCTGCCTCGCCCAGAGCTAAATGATGATGATTGGTTGCTGAGGTTGAAGGAAAATGAAGATGCAAAGGATCCGGAAAGCAAAGGAGATGGGACAAAAGATGTAATCAATAGTGGCAGTTGGTAAGTGAAACTGATGGAATAGAGCAATCAGTACATCAAATATGAATATTATTATTTATTGTGCATTAATATTGTTTTTTAATGAACAGATCTTCACAAATTCTAATTCCTACTTTTCTACAGGAAAATCTGGTTGAAAATGTGATTATGAGACATTTACGGCTGCTTAACAATAATTTTACTGCTTTTACAACTTTAACTTATGTTTAGCATTGTGTGTGTGTGTGTGTGTGTGTGTGTGTGTGCACGTTCTGCATTTTACATTTGACATCTTATTTTACATCTCTGAGTCAAACTGAAATAAAGTGTGCAGTTAAGTGTGACTTTAGGCTGACCAATCATTGGTTCACATTTCTGTCTATAACACATTCAATTCTTCCCAAAGGCAGAGTGCCAGTGAGGAGGAGGAGGAGGAGGAGGGGGAGGAAGAGGAGGAGGGGGAGGAGGGCTACGACAAAGACATTTGGATGACCGACCCAGACACCCACCCTCTCTGGCTACGGTTCCATCTGGGCATCTCTCGCTGGGAACTGTACAACAGGAAGGATCCCAACCTGGGCCAGCTGACTCACTATTGGTCAACACAGCGCATCCTTGGTGTTGGTGAGCATATGAGGGGGGGGGGGGTCAGCAGGTGAGACTGAAGTGATGACAGGACCAGGGACAGCCAACAGAAACAGAGGAAGGAGAGGAAGGAGATAGGTGAAAGACTGCCAGTTATTTTATTCTCACTTTAATCTAAATACATCCTGAAGTGTCAGCCAGTCACAAAGTTCTGCATCTCCCGAGCAACCCTTACATAAAATATCTAGGGGGGCTGCAGCTATTACTCTTTAAATTCTACTTGTCCACAGTCTACCTCCACAGTCATTTAGCATTTGTAGGAAGATATGAACATTCACTGGAGTGTAGTTTACTTGATTTAAATCCAACACTAAACTTGAATGAAGCTTTGGTCCACTGCTCATTTATAGTGCCACTATCTACTGTGTTTGTTGGCCTTCTTGGGTTGAAGGCCACTTACATAAATACAATCCAGGAGAAATGACATTACTCAACACATCAAAATTACAGTTTACAATTAATGTGTTGGTCATTGAGATAGCTCCTGATGCGAATACAAAACCACAAGTATGCTGATTTAATGAGCAGTGAGGATATGCAAATGTATCCACTCGTTTCTTACAGGGAAGCGTGCAAATGTAGTATTAATATAAAAGAAAGGCTTTCATCTATAACACATCCACTTAAAATTACACTCTTAGGTATACAAAATGTTTACTCCCATTGAATTTACACATTAGCACAGAGGGAAATAAACATTTTTATGACACACAAATACCCACAAGTATGTGCACAAAACTAATTTTATAAAGTCTGTTAAACTTGTAAAGCTGTAACGTGCAGCTGAGTTTAATGACAGTTTGTGTGGTTTTTTTGTACACTGATGACCACTGACAAAATATAAAAAACAAGTCTTTGAGCATCCTCAGATGAGGTCAGAGAACCTCACACAGACACGGGGAGGAGATGCAAGAGGGACCTTTTTACTGCCAGGCAGTGCTTCACTTCAGGATTTATGGATTTGAGTGTGCACTAATTCACACTGCCCAGCTGTTTGAAGTGTGATTTAGGCGATCGAAGATTCCAGCAGTGCTTCCCAGATCTTAGTGGAAGTAAAATTTTGCAAATTATCAGTGAATGCAGGACTAGGTTCACTTTTTATGCATCACATAGCATTTTTCATTCAGGCCTTATTTCAACATGATAACCCAGTGATAGTGGTAAGACTATCAGCCATCCTTGTGCAGAAACATGCAATGCACTCCATAAAACAACATGTAAGATGCAAAATGTGTGACGGTTTACACGCATCATATTATGAGAGGGTCAAGATGTGATCATCCCATTCATTTATGCCGTTAACAGTTTTGACCTTTTCAATACATTTCAGTTCAGAAGAAAGGAGGCACCCAACTCAAACTCCTCATGTCGTTCCCAAACTACGGACAGGCGCTGCTGAAACCCATGAAGTAAGACACTACTGTCATGCACAAAGAAATGACTTTGGATGATTGTGTTTGTGTTGCTTCAATCACTATGGTGAGAATCTTTTTTCTTTTTATGCAATCAAACAAAAAATGGATTTGCAACCACAAAATATATTTGCAAACAAGACCATTATTATCTATCAACATCATTATTTTTGGTTGCAAATCCATTTTTTGTTTGATTGCATAAAAGTAAACATATTTCTCTCCATAAATCAGAAGTAGAGGTTATAATCCTAACATAGGAACATCACAGACATCACAGCATCATGTGTTCACTCCTCAGGCAATCCAGAGACGCAGAGACGGACGTAAACCTCTTCTACTTCTCTGACTTTGAAAGACACAATGCAGAGATCGCTGCCTTTCACCTTGACAGGTAAAGTCTGTTGTCTTAGCTACCAGCTACTTTACAACTTGTGACATATGAGGATATTTTAAATGAATGAATGAAAACCTTTATTGCCCCAAAGGGAAAAATATGCTTTGTGCAGGAAGCATACATACAATGTGCAAAAACTGAAAGGACATAAAACAGAGCATAATAAAACAATAAAATTCTATATGAACAATATAAAGACAATATCAGTCAATAAAATAACCTAAGGTGTAGATTTCAACATGTATTTTTGTCTATCTCTTGGCCTTTGTTGATGCTGCCTTTGTTCCCATCTCTGCCTCAGATTGTTGGGCTTCAACAGGGTCCCTCCAGTGGTTGGTCGACTCATCAACGTGACCACAGAGATCCGAGAGATCACCACTGACCACAGGCTATCTAGAACCTTCTTCACTTCCCCTGGTATGTGCGTCTGTAATGTCCCCCCACCAGCACTTTCACAGAATGTGCATGATATTTGTCACACCAAACATCAAGGCCCTTTTATTGTTACGACCAAGCTGGTGTCTCTCTGCCTCCCACCAGCGGGGAACGTGTGTTTCCATGGCCAGTGTGAGTATTACTGTTCGCCCGAGCACCCAGTGTGCGGTCAACCGCACGCACTGGAGGTTTCCCTGGCTACTATGCTGCCTGACCTCGCCCTAGCCCCCCGCAGGTCATGGAGGTCACCATGGAGACGTTCGTACAGTCGCACCAAGCTGGCACAGTGAGTCGAGCATGTGTTTGTGGTTGGTATGCGGATTTTTCCTAAAAGTTATGTCTAGTATTTAAATGCAATAATAATGTACACAAATAGCCCCATAAGGATTAATTTGTTTTGATATAATATTATACATTGTTTAGAAATATTATTCCCAATAAACTAAAACTAAAATAAAAGTGTGTGCTCGCATTTCTGTGAGTGTGATGACTCTTGAATGAGTCTGCATCTCCCTCCAGTGCTGTGAATGAAGAACTACAGAATACATTGAGTTGCGGTGGCTTTTCATTCATGCTAATGTCAGAATAATCAGTACTAAATATAACTCTTTAGGAGCCGGTTTCAACAACCGTGCACATTTTCTGTAGGCGACGTAAACACAATTTTTCACTTGTAATGCGCTTTTCAGGCAGGTTTTTGTGCAGACTTCATATATGTGATTGTTAGCTTGCTCAAACCTGGTATTATGATAGTCTAGACTAGAGTGGTCACATGTCACTTTTCAATTTTATATGCAAATAAACATCTTCACCGTCAGGACACATTGTTCCTAAGAGAAGAAGAATTGAGTCAAAAAAGTCAGAGTACAACAGGTCACAATAATACAGAATTTACAGACAGCATTTTGCAAAGTTTATAATACTTCTCTTAATTCAAAAAGTGAGTCTGGAGACTTTCCCCTCAATTGACAAAGAAGTCGCCTATATTGTGTTTGTATTTGTAAAACAACCTGTTTACCTTTCATGTAAATGGTGAAATGTTGAAATCAGAGAGAGTAGCAGTTAACTGCTAAAAAACAACAACAACAAAGAGAAAACAATAACAAATCAAAACATCCCTGTGTTCAAACTGAAATTATTTATTACAATTAAACTGATCTCTGAACCTCACCTTGTATTTGTCTTCCTCGACTCAGCTGTACTCTTGTTCCCAGGTGGGAGAAAGACCCGGCCTTCTGTGACAGAGTGAAGCAGACGCCGCCTTACAATCAAGGCACCAGACTGGTGGATCTCATAGACATGGCTGTCTTGGACTTCCTCATGAGTAGGTCTCCACATTTTAAACTCAGCTCAGGGCCCGATCGCTTTGCTGCAGCAGGGGGCATGCAGGCGCTGGGGGTCGATCCGTCTAATGGGGCCTTCGCTGACCTCTGACTTCAGTTTAGGAAAGGAGGGGGAATATTCATCCTCACGAAAATGCCACTGATATAGTCGAAATAAAGTGTTTTCATTCAAAGGCAACATGGACAGACATCATTATGAGACGTTTGAGGACTTTGGCAATGACACGTTCCTTCTGCATCTGGACAACGGGCGGGCGTGAGTACCACCAATTCCTGCTTACTGAATTCGGTTCCCGCAGTTGTTACGACTCGTGGTCGGTAGTCGGTTGTCAGTCATTGTGGTTGCTGTCCCACATTTTCCAGGTTTGGACGTCACTCTCGGGATGAGCCGTCCATTCTTGTTCCTTTGCAACAATGCTGCAGGTAAAACAAAATAAGAAAATGTCTCACTAGCAAAACACAGTGCCTGCCTGGCCATGTCGTTCAAGTATGTTGTGCAAACACTTAATGAGGAAAAGAAAACATGTTTACATCTTTATTGGTCCTCTTCTTCACATTCAGGATCCGCCGCTCCACCCTCCTTCGCATGCGCCTTTTGTCCACCCCCAGCTTCCGTCTGAGCGATGTTATGCGCGAGTCACTGGTCCAGGATCCTCTAGCAAGCATTGCCCCCCTCCTGTCTGAACCACACCTATCTGCTTTGGACAGACGCCTGGCAGCTGTCCTACAGGTGGTGCAAACCTGTCAACATCGCCACAAAGACGTCATTTACAACGACCTGGGAGCTTATGATGAAGATTATGATCAACAGCTTGACTGAAGAAAATAAATATCAAATATTACTCAGCGGTGATTTTTTTATTTTTATTATGGTTATGCTGCAGCTTTGACTTTATACGCATCGGATGGTCCAAACACTTCAAGACCATTTCTGGATGCAATTTTAATACAGTTCATTAAACTAAGTTCTCTTTGACATTCTGCTCTGGATGCTTGAGATGGAGCACAAACAGCTGAGATGTTTGAGCTTCTAGATTTCAGTGCTGCAGCCAGAATGTCTGGAAAGGTGCTGATTGACGCACGGGCTCACATTGAAAAGTAGCACAGTGTTGCAGGGGCATTTTATTCTGAAAAGTCAGAGCGGAAGCCCGCTGCGAGAGCCTGAGCCTGGGCAGCGACCTTAAAAGTAGGCCGTCATCCGGCGATTAGAAATGTTTGGTCCCGCCCCTTTTCCAGACGACTGGAGATCGTAATGGATTTTTACCTGTAACCTCTGTGATGATTGAATAAACGTGTGGAAAGGACGGAGTTTGTTCACGCGTTTATTTCAAGAGGGCAACAACAACATGAATTTTTACGTGTTTCTTTTATTCTCAATTCAGGTTGGATTTTGTTTTTGTGCGCTGCGCAAAGACCGCATCAGCAGTGCGCGATTACGCGCGGGCGCATCTTAGAGAGAACGTAGTCTGCACTCTGCAACATATCTGGACGGCTAACTCCAAAGTAACAGTGTTTACTGAGCGAAAACCCGCCCCTTCGTGGAATGTGCGCGGGTTCCTGTTGAATCTCCGTCTGTAGCTCTGCTTTGTTTACTTTCGCTTTCGACAGGTCACCCCCGTCGATTGGCGTTTTCTCTCCCTAAACTTTATTACTGAACATGTGACCGGAAGAGTGCGCGCCTACAACAACTGGCTGGAGCTTCTTCTTACGCACGACATTTTCACCCTGGGCAGTATTTGGTTTCGATGGTTCAATTTGCGAGCCTTTCTGGAGAGTCGGTTCTTGCTTCCATTGTGTTTCCGGGACAGATTTAGTTTGCTTCGGATTGTTGTTGTTTGACCAGAGATGGATCCCTTGGATTTCCTGGAGCCCGCGCAACTGCTGATTTTTTTTCGCCGTCACAAAACAGAACTGTCCTGCTTGAAGAACCCGCGCACCTTCATCAACCAGCTCAGGGACCACAACCTGATACCCGAGGACCGCTACAAGGTCTGCCGCTGTCGGGGAAACGCTTGTTTATTTTTAAATCCGCATAAGGGTAGAGTTTGAATGAGATGTTTACGCAGATACCTAAGCCATTACACAAATAACATTTCTTTTTTTTTTTCTACGCCTGCTTCATATAATGTGTATTATGAACACTGTTATCTTATAAAATTAAGGTGCGTAAACTGGTGCGTATTGTGCGTTACGCAGTAATAAATCATTACTCTTGAAACTACAGCATGCTTTTCAAAATAAAATGTTGTTAAATGTAATAAGTTTAACAAATCTAAAGGTATACAAAGTTGGGCTTTTTATTTTTTTTATTTATCCAATTGTTGGAGTGAAACCAGCACAATTTGAATGAGCGCACAATATTTCTTAAAATAAATGCATATAATCTGTGCCTCACATTTCCCACAGTCTGCTATGAATCTGTACTGATTTGTTTTTATCAACCAACAAGAAATAATTATTCAAAAACGTTTTCCCATTCCATTTTGCTGCCATAACTAATTTCTGATTCTTGTTTTGTTGTTTGTCGTTTGTTTTTAACATTTACTTATAATGGAGGCGTTAAAAAAAAAATCACATCTTGTAAAATATGCATTTGATTTACTCACCAGACCTCACAGTCATAAAGGGGTCTGATATGCACTGTCATGCAAAATGTCATGGTTTGTGTATGAAGATACCAAGAACAAATTAGAACCTTTTTATGATGATCACCATCTGGATTCACCAGAAATGTTTATTTCAAATATATGGATATATTATTACATCATTAGATATAATCATGACAATTAAGTGTGGCATAGAATTTAGATTATTTTGGCAAACCCTTTTTCTCTGTACTTTTGTACACATGCAGAAGATGATTCGCATGAAGAGTGAAAACAACATGAAGCAAGCTCTTTACGAGGTTCTGGACTGGCTGGAGAGAGAGCAGTCAGGGCACATCACAAGGTTCTGGACGTGTGTCTTCAAGGAGACCATCATTAACAATTACCCCACCCTGCGACTGCTGCGGAACAGCCTCCTAGACGGTCAGTCTCTCCCTTGTTTTGTTCTCAAGCTCTCTTCCCGGCTTTCTGTTTGAATCCAAAGGTGCGAGTTTGTTTGTGTATTGGAGGTCCTTATCAGCTCTTTAGACACATTGACGCCAAGCAGTTTCAGTTGTCCACACGTTCTACCCCTACGCCTTCTGGAGGAGAATGGAAACTCTCTCGTTTGCCTTGATTAAGTCGGTAACATCTGTCGCACGGCCCGTTCAAGGTGGGTCTGTTCTGCCTTGATGGTGCCGCACTTTTATGCATAACGACCATACCTTGATGCCATCCAGGTGGTGCAATGTTGTCGTCCGCACGTTCTCTATTCACAAATATATCCTGTTTTCTTCACTTCATTCATGGGCGAAAGTGTAATTACAGGTTCTTTCCAGTTTGACTCACAACTGCCCGAGAAGGTGGGAAAAGGAGACACAGAAAAGGGGAAAAGGAATGGGCTTTCAGGGGATGAGGAGGAAGGTGAGACTGAAACAAACTCCGTAAAAAAGAAGAGAAAACTGAGGAGCAGCGGCCTGCTTGAGGAGGAGCAGGCCAGTACATCAGCTCCATCGACTCCGGGTCAGAGGAAAAAGAGCAAAAAAATACATTTCTGTAAGTCACCGCCCACTGATGCTAGTTTAACAGAACCTTAGCATCTCTATCCAGTCTAAATACCAGGATGATCTTTCTAACCCTGTGGAATCAACATGAAATTAATTATGAGGCCGGTCTGGATCAGAAAAAGAACATGCCTGATTTGGAAAAAAAGAATCAAAATAACTTTTTTCTCTCTCCAGCTTCTCCCCTGAAGAAGGGAGAGAAAGAGGACATTTGGAATTGGCCCATATATAGGTTGCAGCTGCCTGTGACCTGTGGAAATGTCGAGGGGATGCTGGACAGAGACAAGCTGGCGAAAGGCAAGCAGAACTCCTTTTAAGAGAAAATTATTCAAATAAAAAAGCAAAATACTCATGGTTTAATCTAATGTGAGATTAAATTTGACGAGGATTTTTGGTTTAACAATCGTACAAAAAACAGATTGTGATCTCCAAAATCTTCTGAATGTTCCAGGGGAGAAGTGTGTCCAGCACGACAAACGATGGTTCACTCCCAGTGACTTTGAGAGTCTTGCAGGAAAGCAGAGCTGCAGGAACTGGAAGATGAGCATTCGGTGTCGGAGCGCCACACTGGGAAAACTCATCCAGGTCTGTTGAGAGGGGTTTCTATTGAGGGAATGTTTTTCCTTGCAGGATCACTTCACACATGCTTGGTCATTTTGTGTTTTATTTTGAACTTCATTGTAGGAAGGTCACCTGAAGTCAATCAGATGCAAAATCAAAGGAAGATGTAAAAAAGTAAGACGACAAACTGATGAAAAAGCAGGAGTGAATGAACTGTGACTTTGTTGCGTATCCTCTTCAGTCTCTCTTATCGTGTTCTCCTTTGTCTTCAGGCCAAGAAATCACTCTTCCAATCTGTTGAGTCAACCACAGGTTTGTTGCTAGTGAAAAATGGATTCTATGTTTTGCATAGCTTTTGATAGAGCGCTGCATCTCCTCTAGCCATTGCACAACATCTCTTTCCTCACATAAAATATTCAACCATAGTGAGTGATATACATATATATCTATGTCTGTATTTCTGTAAAAAGACACATTCTTAATTAATAATTTAGAATACTTGGCTTATAACAACAGACAAGTCCTTTTGAAACTGCTCCTCACGCATCCTTATTTTAGAAACTGAGGGAGAAAATGAAGATGGAAATGAGGCGCCTCGCTCAGAACAGGAGAACCAGTCTGCATCGACGGGCAAACAAAGTTCCACAGAAATCACAGGTGCCGTTTCTGCAAACAAAAAAAAATCTTAGTTGAATACATTTTGTTTGCTGACAGGTAATAAGGCAAACTGCTTTAGATGTTTCTAGGATGAAGGAAACAATTATGGTAACCATACTCTCAACATATATCCATCAGATGAAGAGGGAGAGGCGGAGAAACAGCCTGAGCAGCAGCCTGAAGCCAGCCATGACGGCAGGAAGACATTCAATGTTACATGCGGCGCTTTAGCTGGGACTTTGTACAAGAAGCGGTTTGCATCAGGTAACTGCATGAAAGAAGGAACATTTGCGTATGTGTGCAGTGAATCCTGATTAAGGTCTGAAATGTTGCTCCATAAGGGGATAATCAGCCAACCCAAGCGGAACGTTTCCCTCCTAAACTCACTCTCACCACCAGGAACCTGTGGGAAGAGCATCCGCACGGAGATGAGCTGGATGACCCCGGTGGAATTCATGGAAGCGGCATCGTGCGAGAGCGATGCCTCCTGGAGAAAAGACATCACATGTGAAGGGAAACCGCTTAGTGACCTTACAGCGGTAAGGCCGTTGTGGACGGTGCAAGGCTAAAATCACTCGAGACGTCTGTCTTGGTTTATTCATCAGCACCAGTGTGTTTGGACACAGCAGTTGAAGTTACCGGTAATTAAATGTGATGCCATGCTGTGCAAAGTGCAGGGCATAGTTGTGTTGGTTACTTTGCTGATTAGATGCAAGGAGACTCCAGCAACACTCAAGTACAACAACTAAGAATGCCAAATAGGACAGTTGCAGCGTAGTCACGTTTATGGTGAACGGTCGTATTCACGGTTGTACATGAGGACAAACTTGCTGAATCACAATAAATGCCAGCCAATGTTTTAACCGCTTAGTCACAATTAATTACAAGAAAAAACAAAAAAAAGATATTTCCTTCATCTGTGCTCATTAAGTATTGAATGCAGGTGAGTGAGCGGTTGGCAAACAGATTTCTTATGCCTAAACTATGAAATTGGAGTGAAGAAGACGTTGTTCGTGTGTCTGTTTCAGTCCAACGTCTTGAGGATCCACTCACTGCTGTGTCCTTGTCCAAAATGCACACCGGATCCTCAAGACCTGGTAAGTATCGTTGTCGTCTTCAAGTTCCATATTCTGCAGCCCCCCCCCCCCCCCCCACACACACACACACACTTTAAAGCACGACTGGAACATGTGAGGTGAATAAAGGCTGACGGCTCATTTATACTTCTCCTCTTCCACAAACTTCCAAGCATCCTTCACGTCTACATTTATATTAAGAAACACTAGGAGTCGTTGAAGCCTAGTCTAACAGGCTTCACCAATGGCTTGTGGTATCCCAGTCGTTAATGTCACACCTTAAACGTGGATTTAGAAACCGTTGGTGTCACCATGATGACTGTCATTGATTTAGCAGCCTCACAATGGTAAATAGACACTGTACTTATGCAGTACCTCTCTCTCTAGTCTGACTGACTGCTCAAAGCGCTTTACAACACCCTTTCATTCACCCGTTCACACCAACGATCCTGCCACTGAGCCACCTGGAGCGCAGACGGAAGGCTCCAATCGCATCCGTCTTAAACTTGCTGCCGTCGTTTGTCCGCCTTCCCAGGAGCATCAGAAAAACGACGACGAGTGCTTCATCTGTAAAAGTGAACAGGAACCGTTTGTGGTATGCGACCAATGTCCTCGTTCCTTCCACCAGAATTGCCACCTGCCTTGCATCGAGGACGCGATTATAGGGTGAGGACATATACGTGAGAAATTAATGAATTGGCTTTGTCGGCGATTTCCGCGAGGATCGAACTGAGCAGATAGACATATCCAAATAGCTTCAAGTGATTTGCATGTTTGTGTCTGCGGCTAAACAGGGACGACAGACTGTGGATGTGTACATTCTGCGTATACAAAAGCAATCAAGCGTGCTTTTACCGGGATGAGCTGACCAGGGAAGCGGCAATGGCCCGCCAAATATCACAACACATGCTGGTGAGCACACTGTCGGCCTGTTATTACATCTTTATTACAGTCAGTGCTCCTTCACGCCTGTCTCTCTGCCACGCCGTCGTTCCCTCCTCTCTTTTACATATAACAGGTGTGCCAGTACCTCCTCCTCCTCTTGTACAGTGCTGATCAGCAACAAATATTTGCAACCAACCCGAGTCTCCATGTAAGTCTTTCTTTGTTGTTGCCGTGCGACGGAGGCGCGTGTAACGAGCAGCATGCTGGAGTACTCGCAACATCTTCAGGTCTTTATGCTCTGCAGCCACAGATTAGAGACTACTCTACCGTGATCAATACTCCAATGTGGCTGAGCAACATAGCAGAGAAGCTCCAGGGCCAGAGCTACCAGACCGTCGGAGAGTTTGAGTCCGACGTCCAGCTCATTTTCTCGAACTGCGCTACGTACAACCGAGTAAGGAACCGCGTCATCAGACACATCGGGGTGATAATCAGGGTTGGGGATTTTTGACATTTACAATGTGTGACACATGAATACTTATCTTTTTACAGGAGAATGCTGAATTTCTTACGATGGGCAGAAGATTGAAGAACATATTTGACAAAGAGCTGAAGAATGTGCTAAACATCTGCGACTAGGCTGCTTGCAGATTTTTCTGTTTTCAAATGCTGCAGTTTTATAATGAAATTGTTGTCAGTATTACATTTCTTTTTTTCATCGCATTGTTGCCCATCATCTTCAGTCTTTTGTTGCTCCTGTCCCAATTGTTGTGAGATGTTTAACCCTTTATTGGAAGTGTCTTCTTGGTAATGTTAAAATGTAAAAAAAAATCATGTCCTCCAATAACAGTCTATTATGGTTACATTTTTTATTAATTCATCGAGTGCTCTAAAAGGGTTAATCTAATCTAATGGTGGCTGTTTACTGCTTTTTTTTTACTCTATATTGGTGTCTGTTTAGACTTTAGATGAAACCATTACGATAATATAAATATTTGTTTTAATGGGATTGAAATATTTGTTTTGTTTTTTTAATACAGCATTTAAGTAAATTAAATTATTTACTGCATGCTGCTTATTGCTTTAAGTATTGATGTTCTCCAGCAAGAATTTTACACCATGCAAAATATCAAATGGGCGTCAATGCGCGTTACTCAAAGTGTTGTAACACATTTATTTGTAAAAGTTTCTCACGCACACACCTCATGGCCGCCTTGAATTTCATTACACACGCTACAGATCGTGTATTCTGATCACGACATAAAAACGCTCCACCGTGGACAACGAGCGCTGCGCTCAGCTGACGTCACCGTCACAGTTGCCAGCAGCAAAATCTGCTGCGAGCTGCGCAGCCGCTCTGCGCATCCGTCGTCTGAGGTGGACACAGCGCAGCCATTTCTCTGTCCCTCATGTAAAAACATACAGGGGGGGGGTTGTTGGTGCCGTTTGACCTTCACGCGTTACGCACACAGCGAGCCGCGAGGACGCAATGGCCGCTGCGGCGCAACTCTCCGCCTGAGATCCGCGATCTCTAAACTTTTCTCCAAATCCAACGCCTGCGCAGACTCCGTCTGTCCGCGGGCGGTTATGGAGGGAAATGTGCACGGAGGAAACAGAGACATCGCCGCGATGCACGTGAAGACAGAAGCCGGCGACGAGCACGCATCTGCGTTGTTTTTGGGCAGTCAGGAGTCGCCTGCGTCCTGCGGAGAAACCGCATGCAGAGGAGGAGGAGGAGACCAGACTGCAGAGGAGCTGCAATCCGCCTCCACAACGGCCCCTGTGCTGCTGTGTGAGTAGAGCGCACAGCTGACCTGTCATATCCTGGGTTTTATTGATTTATTTATATATATTAGATTTGTTTTTAGTGACTAATAAACGATCTGTTTCCAATGATCATACTAACCAAGGACAGTTTAAAAGTCACTACAATAGTGTTGGATTTTCTGCACAGTACTATTTTTTTTATTTTTTTTTGCTGGCTTCTTAAGTCTCATAAAATATTCAACCCTCTTTAAAGAGGAACATTCACAGCTCAAAATCTCATTAAAACACTGTGAAAACCGTCACAGACGTACTTGAGGCTTTTTTGTTTTTGCTTTCCTGAGTCTCCTGACTAGATAAAGACTCCGTGCCTGAACTCCAACCCCTTCACCACTGCCGAGACCAAAAGTTAAAGCGATCCGGCGATCAGACACGCGGGTTTCAGGATGGTTCTCCCTTGAGATGCAGCATCCACAGTCAGCAGAACAGACAAAGTCTGAGTCCGTTATTTAGGTGCTTCCAACAGCCGGACACAAACGGTGAAGCGCTGGAAAGTGAAGGAACACAAATCATTGTCGCATTACTGACGTTATAAACTGTATCCTGCCTGTCTCCACTGTTAGATCCCGTCAGTACAGACCACTTCTTCCCATCAGGAGATGGGAAAACATACCTGAAGATAGCTCCAGGTGGGTACATGAGCGTACACACAACGATGAAGCGCGCACTCAGTGCGGCAGGTGTATGTGAGTTTTTAAGGTCTGGTGTAGTGAAAACTCAACAGATAGTATGCCAATCTGCATTAGTGCTCTGTGTTCAGGCTTTCAGTAAAATGGAGAGAGCTTCAAATGGTATTAAAATAAAATATGTTGTCATATTTTCAGGACATTTCATGTTCAATTCACCCCCAAAAAAACCTTTTCTACAATATATATATCTCCAAACATTTATTTCTGATTACATTTGTGATTTATGAAAGTTAGAGATCATATAAGGCTTTAAATAAATATGATTAGTTTAGTTTTAGTTTGGTTTATTGTTTGTTTCAAGCAGAATGAAAAAATAAAATAAAATAAATACCGGTGATACCTTTTCGTGTACAAGAAACCATATTTTGGCAAAAACAAAACAAAACACCAAAATAGAAAATAATTCATTATATAGTGCTTGAAAAGGAGTGGGAAGAAGATAACTTATTAAAACCCACCCTCATTATACAACTAAGATTTCAAATCTATTGGACGTCTAATAATGTAAAAAAGAATTAAGGAACATTTATATATATTTCATTGTATTTGACCTGTGCCCTCTCCCAGCTTCATCAATGGCGCTTCCTTCGGAGAAGATGCTTCCCTCTGGCTCTGACTTCTCCTCCAAAGCCGTCTTGTGTCTTATTGAAGCTGTGGGACGCCGCTGGGGCCTGTATGAGACCCGGGAGCGCTCCCAGCTTTTCCAGAGTGTCCAGGAGGAGCTGGCCTCCAAGGGCCACATACTTCCGGTCGAAAAGATCCGCCGCAAGTGGAATAACCTCATTGTCACCTACAAGAGGGTTAAAGACCGCAGCCGGGAGACGGGACATGCGAAAACATCCTGGGAATTCTTTGATGTAAGTCCAGCAGTATAGGAAAACATGGGTTTCCTGTCTGCTAAAATAATAAAGTCACTGCCACACAATACATCTTTTATATATAAATATATAAAACAGCCACAATATTTGTCTTAATAAACGTTTCACAGACGCGACACTTTTCTTTGCCTCTGTGTTTCTCTTCTCTGCCTCTAGCTGATGGACGCCACGCTCTGTGACACGGTTGGCGCGCAGATCGCCAGCAGCAAAAGAAGTAGAGCTGGAGGTTCTGCTTCTACACTGTCCAGCCCTTTGGCAAAAGTGGTGAAAGCACAGGTTCCGCCGCCGCCCGCCGTCATCCGGCCGAACGGGGACTTCGCTTCGCCCGCCGTTGTGGAGTCGGCGGCTCAGGCAGCCGTGAGCGGTCAGCTCATCGGCAGCGCTGCGGCCATTACCTCAATGACTTCAAATGCTTCAGAACTCAAGCCGCTGATAGTGCTCAACAGCGACCTTGTTGCCACCAGCGTTCACCCGGCCGCCATTGTTCCATCTCCATCTTTTATCTCTTCGCCATGTTTTACAGAGACGGCGTCGACGTCCCCTTCCCTCGGCTCGGCCAGTAACCCGGAGCTCAACGCGTCTCGCTACGTTGGCCGTAAGACGCCGTCGTTCTCCTCGGGTGTGCCATTCCCCCTGAGCAACGCTCCGCTGAGCAATCAGAATCCGCCCGGCCTCGCCTCCTGTTTTTCCGCGACGTCCTCCTGTCTCTCGTCTTCTAGCTTCACCACACCGTTTTCAACTGCCACGTCGGGCGCTGAGGGACATGTCCCGAAAAGAAGCGAGCAGCAAACCAACACCGCTTCCTTCCAGAAGATTCTGAAGCAGCAAGAGGAGCAGGCCTACTTGAACCGGGTGGACCGCCGCCGAACTGAAGCCAGGGAAAAGAGGCGCGAAAGGCGGGAGGTGCGGATGGCGGAGTCCCTCGGCAGGATAGCCACGGCCCTGGAGCTGCTGTCGTCCAAGCAGGACACAGTAATTGCCCTCCTGCAGAGGCTGGCTGACCGGAAGTGAGGAGCTCTGCGACCTTTTTGGCATCCGGCTTTATGAAACCTCCTGCCGCACAGACTACGTTCACCTTACCAGGAAGTGAGGGGACTCAGCTCCATTTTTTTTTTTGTCATAATGTGACACAAAAATCTGATCTCGTCGAGTAAGATTTGGGACACTTTTATATTCGGTCCAGGGTCACTGTGGCCATTGAACAATCCCGCCAGAACTCGTGTCTGCAGCGGAACGAACCAACCACAGAGGAACGACGACCACGCGGTGTATAATGTCTTTTTAATTCATAAAGTAAAATTGTCCTTTTGCCTTCAATTAACAAGAGCTTTCTTGAGTTTTGTTTTGAAATGAATTATATTTTCTATGATATCGCTCTATTGCTCTGCTCCAGGAACTAAACATGGTTTTGTTTCATAATCAAACCCACAAATCAAGCCAGGATGAAAACCTTTGGATTGGATTGGGTGATTTTTCCAAGCGCATAAGAAAATAAATTAATATAATAATACATAATTGGGAAATAAAACGAGACTTACTTATTCGTGCATGATTCAACTATGTTTAATTTTCTCTTAGCCTTAAACCAAGGATAACATTTCCGGACGTCTTTTGAGCAATCACAAACAGACATTTGATATGCAGTAGTAACATGAGGTTATAAATCTCAACTAAAACTTGCATTGATTCTCTGCGTTCTGTTATTGGGTGAGATTAGCGGTGGGATATAAAACCTTTGGGTATATCTTGCAGAACTATTTCAGTCGTATAGTAGATGAATCTCTCACTTGCAAGTGTGTCTAAAATGAATGATGTTGAAGCCCCAAAATATTATTATTATTTGTGGTGGGTTTTTTTTTTAATTCTTCAGCGTTCATTATGACATAAAGATGAGAGACAGCACAAGTTCCTCTGCTCTGATTTACCAAATCTTGTGATACCCGTTGAAATGTGCCTACACAGGAGAAAGATAAGTACACTGGTGGAATTGCATCATAAATGTTCGGGTAAATTGCACATGAAAATGGTCTAATGAATAAGTTACTTAAAAGAACAGGGTGTCCAGTTAGAAGAAATGTCCTCTGAACATTCATCACTTGTGAGCGACTCTTTCACATTATTGCGTTAAAAAAAATCTTTATTACAGCCACTTTGACGATAATACAAAGTTCAACATATTGAAGTCACGGACAGACACAGGCAGTCCAAAAAACACGTTTTCATTTTTTTTATTGGAGTGACGTTGAGACTGCAGTCCAGAGACATTCAGATAACAGACGGTGACACACATCTCTGCACACGGCTTTTTACACTGCAGAGGTCAGAAACACGTTTAAGGAGTAACACGCTACAAAATCAATGTTTACTCGTTTATTGTCGATGAGGGTTTAATTTTAATTGTCAGTATAATGGGGGGGTGGGGGTGATATTGTAACATCATGCATCTTTTTATACTGGAAACCACACAACCGATGGCCCCAGCATCACTACGTATCATCAGTCTAACAAAACAACAGCATGATCCACATGAAGCCTTGATTCCAGAGCCAGTGGCCCTTTTCAGAGCGGTCTAACATCGCAGGCTATTTCCAACAACGAGTTCATTCAGTAGTACAAGGACAGACCCTAGACGGCACCACACACAGGTTCCATTTACTTCAATAACGTACTGAATTTTACAATCAACCAATACCACAGTAGCGTAGAGGGGCCAGAGCAGAAAACACAGAGAATGATTGAATTCTTATTGTTACCTGTCACATGGATTGAAGAGACTGAAGCACTGAGAACATTAACGCAAGCTGACAGTACCCCCAGACAGCGTAGCTCGATGCCTGAGAGCACCCTGCGACATTCAGATTTCTTAACAACTTAATAATAAAAATAATAGAGCGTGTTTTAGAGTCGCCACCCGGGTACAGTTTGTCTCTGCAGCTTTAAGATGACACACATCTCAGGATATTGAGATTTTATCTCAGAGGAAATAAAGAATTGTTTGGGTGCATGGTCAAGGTAAACTGATTAATACGACACTAGAAGGCTGGAGCCATGGCCCCTCGGCCTGTATCACACTGCTCTGGATGCGCTTTGTCTCTCCGGGTCTGCAGACAATCAGTGATGTGGGACACGCCAGTCAAAGCAGCGAGATACAGACACACACGTGAATCTCTCTGTAAGACATCTTACAGTCAATGTAGGAATCAACACAGTTTTCAATATGTACAACAAGTTCATGCATTATTATCATGATTACTTTTAAAACTCTGAGAACCACCCCCCCCCAGTTGCTGCTGCAGTGCCTTCTCTGGTCTGCAGAGGGTGCTGTTTACAAATCAGAATAGTGAATTCAGGCGCTGATTAGATATTTTATACAGGGCGAATTATTCAACCGATCCATGATTTCCTCTTTTGCACTAAAACTGCACAAGTCACAGACACAATCACGCACAAACTCAAACAATGTCCACACATCTCTCGTGCATGCCAGCTCATGTGAACATGGAGACACGCACATACACTAAGATTCAGATTTGTTTATGGCCAGTGGACAAAAACTATGTTGCAGACAATGCCACATGCTGACATGGTTGCTCATGGTTATTATTTACATCAGGGCTCTTCATTACCAACATTCTCCCAACCCTGTGTCTGTCACCATGGCAACCCCCACCCCCCCATCTTCAAGAAACAGCTTTTTTTCCAGCAAGCCAGACTTCCCCCCAATAAATATAAGCTCATCTTGTCCATCCTGCTATGTGGTTGCATAAACCACTATGGACAGTAACAACATAGTAGTAACATGGTAATCAGAAGACAGCAATAAGAACACAGGGCAGTTTGGCAGCTTCTAGAACGTAGGCATCAACAGACCTGACACACACAGAATCTCCTCGCTTCATAAACACAGAAGTCAAGAACACTGTCTCACATAACACACTGCATACATTCCCTGGTACTATGGATGGATGATGAGATAACCGAGCCCTGGTCACAGACATGTGAAAGCGCCTCCGCCTCACTTCGATGGAGGCGAGAATCCAAACAACTACAAATGCTGCCTGATGTCATTTGGTCATTTTGAATCCCTATATTTGTGTTTTTTTTATTTTATTTTAATTAATTCCATCCTAATTTTCGCTTTTGTGTCTCGTCATATTTGCTATGTGTCTCTTGTGCTCGCTTTTATTTTTGTTGTATTTATTTAGCTTGCTCAGACCTCTTTGCCCTGTATCACAATAATCTATCAAATGACACGAAATATAACAAATGCTTAAAAAGTTATTTAAGGTGGATTACTGTTGTTTCTCCAAATAGAGGAAAACTGACCATTACCCGAGAATAACGGTATATTTAAGGTTTTTTTAATATATATTTAAAATGCATTTAAATCATGATTACGCTACATCAACAAACATGATAAATACATGAAACATTTTAAGTTTGACCGATACAAACTTCAAACTGCTAATGAGCTTTTGTGGATGAAAAAGTTTGTTGTTGACAGTAAATTCTATCTCTTGCAATTTCCACAAGTCAGAGCAACAATTTTCATTTGAAAACTCTCCTGAGATGCATTACTACAATTCAAAAATGATAGTACTGAATTTGACACAGAGCCCACAAATGGTCGAACCAGACAGTAAAGTATATACCAACCTACAAACCTACAGAAGTACGGGAGATATTGCACTTGGCCACAAAACATTGTCTTTTTTTTTTGTTTGTTTGATTATTTTTTTTACAGCATGTGAAATCTACTAAATTAAGTCACTGTCTGAGACACACAGCACAGTATGGCACTTAGTTGAGATCTAAGTTTGGAGCATGCGGGTTCAGTAAATACATGATTACTATTAACTGTTGCAGGTAAAGATGGAGGAAAGTTCAGATTATATTGTAGCTAAAATAAAAGAAAGAAGAAATAAAACATTCCCCATGCTGTTTGGCATGAAAGGGAATTTTGACACTCCGATAAATGAAAGGAATTTGACGAAGGTGCTGGATGCACCGTTTTCACTAATCTTTCATGTTGATTTTATTTTGTCTCTTTACTTCAAAATGGTTTTATTACTGCAAAGTGGCCTCTTCATCTCCACTTCCTCCTCCTCTTGTTTCTTTTGCCGTGATACGGGGATGCCGGTCGGAGAGTGGATTTAACGTACAAATCTAGAAAAGTGCTGATAATGCTGGAATGTTTAGCAAAGGAAATGCGAGGAGTAAAATAAAAGGAAGAAAGAAGGAGAGGCCATTAAAAAAAAGAAAAAAATACATATTGAAGGTCAAAAACAAATGGTCAAAAAAAAGAAACAGAAGGCAATTTCCCGTCTTTTTCCTCTCATCCCACTCCTGACCTTCATCACCCACCATCGGGTCTATCTTCCTTAGTAGATGGGAACCTGGTACGTGGGTGCTGTGTTGTTCTCGGTGAAGGGCGGGTTCTGGTAGGTCTCTGTGGTCTCAGCGGGGCCGCCTACTGGAGAATTGGAGGGGTATGGCTGGGTGGGAGCGCCGCCATCCATGTGCTCCGTGGTGAAGAGACTCATGTCTGTGCCGAGCAGATACTTCTGGACCGCATGAACTGTTAGTCCAGCCTGCAGAGGCAGCAGGACGCAAAGATCAGAAAAACCTAAAACCATGAAAGCGTTGTCTTTTTGAGTGCTTTTCTAGTTTTAGATGCTACTTTGTCAGTGTGGCCTGGAACTGCATAACCAGGATGCGTACACACAGCATAATCCTCCTCCTAATAGATTGGAGAAACAGTGCCTCTAATTAATATAAGCCATCATGCATCTATGCTTTAATCGTCAGAAGTAGATTTCGACAAAACATTATTTTAATAATGAAAGAAAAGCTATAGAAGTGTTGATCTGCTCTGCTCACTAGAGATCACGTGTAGCACACATCGCTTATTTCTTGCTATAGTGGCTGATGCTCGGCTGCCAGGTAGCTGAGTTACGGTGAGTCACACTCATCATAAAAACATGAGCTCGACGACTGGAGCCGGGAGGAGGAAGGAAAACGACAGGGAAGAGGAGAGGTTGCAAATGAGGCTAAACGACAGGGACAAGAAAGAGATGAAATGAAGGGGTGAAGAACGAGCGATGGAAGATGCAGGTAGGAGCCACAGCTCAAACCTTTTTATGAAATATTGGTCATTTCTTTACCTCTTATTGCGGCGTCACATCATGTTAGCCAATCAGATTTGAGGGGAGTCTATGTGCTGGATTTTGCTATTTAAAATGCTAACTGAATAATATTAGTCACAAAGCTATTATATTATCCAGTTAAGTGGGTGAATTTTTGCCCACACACACACACTCCTCAAATCAAAGGCAAACATGAGTTCAAGACAAGAGTTTGCCTCTCAGCAGTAGTGGTGTGTGTGTGTGTGTGTGTGTGTGTGTGTGTGTGTGAACGAGTCTGGAAGATAACTGGACAACAAAACTATCACGCTTTGACACACAGGCCTGTGGAGCTCGACTGATTGGATAACGGATGGAGAATGCACAGGTATACTCTGGTTGCAGCTATCGTCTCTGTTTCGCTCATTGATCGGTCAATAAACTGATTTCAAGGAAATGGCAAACACATGATGCAAGCGTTGCTTTTTTCTGGTTTTTTTATCTCGAAATGTGTGATCTCGGTCTAAAAACAACAATATCACACACTACCTGTTTAAAGGCACCAGAGTCCAGGGAAGAGCTCACACTTCTGTCAGATTGCAGCAGCTACAATTTCAAAGACTTTCTATGCAAAAGTTCTGAATGACAGATATTTGTGCCTTTTCACCAATTCTGAACAAATTCTCAGAAAACAATGACTGAAAAATATGTCCATTAAGTTACAAGAGAGGTTTACGTTAATGTTTCAGCAAAGAAGAGCTCATGTTACTTTGGTTGAGTGAAGATAAAGCCGGTCAGATACTCCCACAGAATGACTTTCATCAATAACCCTTCACCCAATCCAATAATGTAATATGAGTCGTATAAAATGTGACTTATGTATTTATATCAACATAATGTTACATTTCTATCTCTGATCTTGTACACGTATAGATCCGTGTTCTCACCCAGGTGACTATGGAGAAGAAGGAGAAGGCGATGGCAGCCCGGGCTGCATCTGCTCCTTGGTTGAGTGGCAGCTCGTCGGTCGTGGTCTGAGACCACTGATTGGCCAGGAAGCAGAAGCTTACAAAGTACAGGAATGTCCAGAAACCTGACGAGAAAAAGAAACAAAACAACTGTAAAATGGGAGTCATTTCAAAGTTATTTTTACTCAGGAAACAGCAGTTGTCAAATCTCAATCCTTAGTTCTTTGTTCTCTTTAGAAATAAAAAAAATATTCTGATTCTCTGCCAGGTTTCATTTCTCTTAAAGTCAAGAAAAAGGTCATTTGAAACTACGCTAGATATTTGAGCATCTTGGGGAAACCCAGCAATTTGAGCCCTGCATTTAAACCTGCTCAAACATTGACAATGATTTTGATTAAGACCCACATTGGTCTGTTTCAGTTTTTTAATAGACTCTGTCACCCTCATGGCCATCTAACAACAAAAACACAAAGTTAGTGCTACAAGAATGATGCTGAAAACGGGACATAAAACATATTTCTGTGCCTGGAACGCTTTCCTCACCCGAGACTCCGACCTCGAGCATTACGGCTTTCTTCCTATCTTTGATCGAGCTGATGGAGGAGAACTTGTAGTCGAGAAGGCCGAAGAAGGAGCACGCCAGCAGGCCCACCAGGCCTACGAACACGCCGTAGTTGCAGGCGTCTGCGTTCTTGTTGAAGACACAGTGGAGACGTTCGCTGCCCATATTAACGTAGCCTTCGTTCACAATGGAGGCAAAAACCACCAGGGAAAATATCTGTGGAAAGGGGACACGGGAAGGGTTAGGTAGGACGAGATGGAGCGAGGAAGGAAGAACATGCGACTCATTGTCTGAGCATCCTTATGCATCGTTGTATAGTAAAGGGAAAGAGCACTGCCGCCGCCCGGCATCGCTTTAACGTGCTCAGACCAAAGGCATTAACCCAATTTCCTCTCTCTCTGAATGACTGAATAGGTGGATGATTGCACGATTCCCATCATCCCGAGGCAACGTGCTCAATAAATGAAGAGGCCTGGTTTTGTGTTTTTATGAAGGACGCTCCTTTACATCTGCAGCTAATTCTCGGTATTTCTTCCAAACACACTCCCTGCCTCTGGTCAGCTGACTAACACTCGGTGGCAGAATAGGGCCATGTGACACACACACGAGGAGAGAGAGGCATCTCAGTTGGGGGGGGGGGTTCAGTCATGTGATGGTTGATATGCGCACAGAGAGAAAACTGTTTAAGCTACAATCACAAACAGAAACTCGACAGTGACCTTTTAAACCGAGTAGAATGCTCTATTAAATTGTCCCGCCATGCTTTCACGGCTACTTGCTGGATCTTTTCATTTCCCCTGTGCCCTGTCTCGTCAAATAATAATATCATCTTAAAAATTGTCAAGATCGATTGCCTTTGTAAACTCCTCAGCACAGCAATGAAATAGCATGAAATACTGTGTTAAAAAATGACTTGCCTGCATTCAGAATCCCACTTTAGTGTAAAAGCTAAAAGTAAATGGTTCTTAATACCAAAGTACAGGCCTTTATTATAGATATGGAACTCTGGGTCAACGAAGTTAGACTGGATTTATTATGAAATCATCTGAATACATTTGTCATAGTTCCATATTTATTAAGTGCAAACCCGTAAACCGGATTAAATTACAATCGTACCCCTAACGCTCTTGGATGCCTCCCTCTTCGACTTGTTTCAGATATTTTTGTACTTGGCAACCTTTCCTGTGTCATCCAAAGGTGATACGTTACAACAAACGTCAATGGGGAGTCGCGTCTCCGCAGCCCTGCGTGCGTAATGATGAACGCCGACCAATCACAGGTGGTGGGATGACGGACGACGAGCGTGTAGGTTAAATAGGCAAAAAATTCTCATCCGTAAATATGATTTTCTTCATAAATGAAGAAGGGTGCGTTGTGTGGTTATGACATTTTGGACCTGCAACGACTAAAAGAAAGGAGGATGCTCGGGACTGAGCATAGAGATGATTGACCCGCGTTTTCATTTCCATTTTTTGCTGCATTTAATATAGATTTTTCACGTGAGTGTAGATTGTGTGTGGGTTTTTATGTCTCTGGAAAAAAATAAAAATAAAAAAACGAATCAGAGATCAGTTTCACGGTGTGTGTGTGAGACAATCACCAGGCCTTGGCTGCACCCTGTACGACATGCATCAATAAAAACACACTGATAGAAACGTTCATCTCGTGGTTTCCATTTACGCACTCGAATGGTCAATTATCGACGGATTTCTGCAGTCTGTGTTTGCAGTGAGAACACGTCACGAGTCCCGCACAGCAACGACAACAGAGAGGCACCTCCGTACATTCACACACACACACACACACACACACACACACACACACACACACACACACACACACACGCACACGCACACGCAAACAGCAGCATCAGGGGGGGGGGGGCTCTTACCCAGGACAGGACTCTGAGGATGGTCTGCGGCTGCTTGGCAAAGGCAAGAGGGTCGACAGCGGACCCGGTCCGGCCAGCTCCGAACGATCCCACTCCGTCCATCTTCTGTGTCTCTCTCTCTATCCCCCCCTCTCTCTCGCTCTCTCTCTCTCTCTCTCTCTCTCTCTCTCTCTCGCGCAGTGCGCTCCCCTCGGCTCCACGGCAGGATGGACGCGCTGCTTGCTCTGTGTTGTCGGGATTTGGTTTTGCGCGCACTCTGAGGCGCGCGGGCAAATGGCGCGCCGTGGGGAGCGTGCATGGATTTACGTGCTCGCACTGTGACAAGTCATTGAGACACAATGTGCAGCATATTGCTATATAATAGTTTAAATGCAAATGTTTAAAATGAACAGACACCAAGACCTCCTGGCTCTCAACACACACAAAAAAAAAACCCCACACACAAATCACTTACCATTATGCATGCTGGGTAAGAATTTAGAAAAGCTTGTCATCAACATCCACATGTCAGGCTGCGCGTAAACGTAAACTCACCCCGGTGTCGCTGTTGCGTCATAAACGACGACCATTGTCTTGTCTCTTTTCACTGCCTGTACAATTTTACATGAGAAAAATCTGCATCCGAGGTGGGACACCATAACACCTGTCCACAAACTTTTATATATATCAATTATACTACTCTGGAATATTCTGGCCTAAGCCTATAAAATATATCCAAAGTTTAAAGTTTTAAATTATGAAATGTAACTTTCTCATTATTCTGCAGAAAATGAAACGCAATGAGTTTGTCCTCATCATTCTCTGTGAGCCTGCATGGAGCTGCGGTGTGAGTCCAGAAAAGAGTCAGTCGCACAATAAAAATGGGTCTTTGGAACCGAAAGCTAAAAACAGTACAATAAATGAAAAGTTCCGCTTGACTTCATGAGTTACAAACATTGTAATAACGTATAACAACATATGTTTTGAATTTGAACAACTATAAACTTTTATTTCATTAAGTTTTAGACCACCTAGTAACATGTTATGACTCTTGATTTAGATATACTTTTCACTTTATTACCAGATATGTACAATGAACACCGACAAAAACCTTTACAAACTTTGGTTCACATAGTTTCTCCACAATGAAGATGTGGAGAAACTTTATGTGAAGATCCTCTCAGTCACAGGATCCATCTTTCCACCCATCTTTCCACCTCTCATCCACACGTGAGCAGTCGAACTGAGGCTTGCCGAGCCGTGCGCTGACATCATTGTGAATATGACAGAGCCACTGAGAAAGAGCGTGACGGGTCCTGGTGTCTGGCTGATTGGTTTTTAATCTGCGGAGAGGAGATGGTGCATTTAGAAAAGGCCTTCTCTTTTTAAAAATTATAAAAAATGTGACAGCTGTAAACATATAAGAAGACAAACAAACATGGCTGTCAACAGATGGGTGCTGTAAAGATAATAAAAGTGAAGCATCTCTGTCTTTCTAGATTGTATAAGTACATCTTTCCATAGCTATACACTTGTGGCATATTAGTCAGCAGTATTTTTGATGAGTAGATCTCTCGATCCTTCAAATGTGCTCGAAGATGCCGTAAGGCCTGATCATTAATAATGTTGTTATCTATAGCAGCACTGGGTTCTGACCTCCCCCTGAGGTCTTCTGCACATTCGTCACAGGGGAAAAACTTTGAGAAAAGGTTGAGGAACTGTCCCATCTCGGCCTGCTGGGTAGAAGTTGGGTGATCAGGGTAGTATGCTGCCATTGTGTGCAGGAAGGACCAGGTGTTACGCCCCAACTCCTCCCTGTCCAGTGGACACTGGGGGTCTTGCTGAGGCTCCAGTTCTGCAACTTGGGTCCCCTGTAGAATCACACAAACACGAGTAATCAAGGTAGCATGTGGTGCATCAAAGACAGGCAAACTAGCCACTTTAACATTGGCAACCAACAGATCAGAAGCCCGTCTTGACCTGATATCACCTGTACAGAAGCGGTGCCCGCCTGCGTCTTCTGGGCCTTCATCCACGATTTGAAGTCCGTGCAAACCCTACATGGCTTCTGTTTCACACTCGCGGTCTGTTCCTGCTCTGGACCAGGGCTTTCCTCCGGTGGTCGACCAGCCATTGCAAAAGGAGAACCTTCAAAGCCAGGCGGGTCGGAGGCTTGTGAGCCTGTCCGTCCTGAGGGCGCAGCCATCTTTGTTATTATTCAACAACTGTAGTTAACTTTTAATATTGACCACGTCAAGAATGTCGGCCTGTTAAAGTATAGCTACGTCTGAATGGATACATTGCTATATACTATTTACCGGTCAGACATAATCACGCAGCACAATTCCCAGCAGCGAGTTACGTGTTCTAAATGTCACGGACGATTATTCCACCCGGACCCTTCACGCGAGTGGACCTTGTTCCGGTTTGTGATGCCAGTCATCCGTGTATGTTGTGGATCGTAGCCTTCGTCAAACTGTAAATTCCTCTATTCTTACAACACAGGTCGTTTTCATTTTGCGTGTTTTATGTGGATGCTGATATAGAAGTATATGTGTTGAAATTATAATGTTTGTTTGTGAGTTTTGCCAACTGTTGAGTCCAAATGCTTAACCGGAAGGCTAACCAAGGCTAACGTCTGTGACACGTTTCTGTTCTTATTTTTGTCTTACTGGCATTGCAGCTGTAGCCCAGTTTAACTGCCACAATGGGGATATTGGAGAAGATCGCAGAGATAGAGAGAGAAATCTCTCGAACACAGAAAAACAAAGGTAAGCGAGGAGCTAACGGTTAGCTACACCAAGAACGAACTTTAAGGTGGCCCCGTGTGTGTTTGTGTGTGGTGGCGTATCCATTGCGTTATTAACTCATTTTTGAAATTCCTGCAAAATTATACCACAAGCATCACATGTTTTATGTGACATAAATGAACTCCAATCTGTTGTTGTTGTAGTTGTGTTACATATGAATAACAACATCTCCATATTTCTCACCGACATATTTTGCAGGCATGGCCTTTATTAAAAATAAAAAAAAGTAAAGGTATCCAACCCAACAAAATGAAAGTTACTGCAGTTATTGTTTTTTTGTTTTTTTATTTTATTCCAATCTTCTAGCCACTGAGTATCATCTGGGTTTGCTCAAGGCCAAGCTAGCCAAATACAGAAATCAACTGCTGGAGCCCTCCAAGTCAACGGGGGCCAAAGGCGAGGGCTTCGACGTAATGAAGTCAGGAGATGCACGTGTTGCTCTTATTGGTTTCCCCTCTGTGGGTAAGGTACGTGAACATGTTAGCTCTTCTCTTGTGTGGATTTTCACCAGAGTCCTGTTGTACCGACAAAGCGCTGCTGCAGCCTCTGTTTACAGGGCAGAGGAGGAAAACACATATTGGTCTAATTTAGTCCTTTGTTGTGTCCTGCAGTCCACCTTCCTTAGTTTGATGACATCAACTGCCAGTGAAGCTGCCTCCTACGAGTTCACGACCCTCACCTGCATACCTGGTGTCATAGAGGTACGTACATTTGTCCTTCAGTATTCAAACATTGGCAGATTAAATGCAGTGTAACAGTAGGTATTTCACTCTTACTCATTTCTCTGCAGTACAAAGGAGCAAACATCCAGCTGCTGGATCTGCCCGGAATCATTGAGGGTGCTTCCCAAGGTAACATACACGTCTGTGTTTTAAACCCAAAGTGAGCAAACATCGGCTGTCTTTACTGCATATTGTGCATATTATTCCTGTCTTATTATTCTTGTATGAGGACAGACTGCAATATATATTATATGTATATGTATATATTAAAAAAATGACCATCTCTTTCAGGTAAGGGTAGAGGCCGGCAGGTCATCGCTGTTGCCAGGACAGCAGACGTCGTCATCATGATGTTGGATGCCAATAAAGGAGATGTTCAGAGGTGTGTTACACAAACTGCATTTGTGTGAGCCTGTTACAGGGTTTGAGAGGCATGCAAGTGCGTTCATCATAAATTCTTGTTTTCTTTCTAGAGACCTTCTAGAAAAAGAGTTGGAATCGGTGGGCATCAGACTAAACAGCACAAAACCAAATATTTATTTCAAGGTATATCTTCTGTTGTTGTCTTGAAGTACGGCGGCTATCTAGAGGAGTTAAAACTTTTAAATAATGTGACATCACATGCAAATATGACCAGCAAAGCTGTTGACTTGAAGGGCAAATCCCTTTAGTTATTTTAGAGTACTGAATATCTGAATTTTCTCTGTGAAAACCCTCGATTTGTCCGTCTTTAGCCCAAGAAAGGTGGCGGCCTCTCCTACAACTCCACGGTTCCTCTCACCCATTGTTCAGAGAAGCTTGTTCAGCTCATCCTTCATGAATACAGTATCCTTCACTGCAAGAATCGGGAAAGACGGCACATTCCTGACTCCTAAGTCCTCATTTCACTTATTTTAGCATTTAAATCTACTTCTTTAACTCATTATCCTCAGAGATCTTTAATGCAGAAGTCCTTTTCAGGGAAGACTGCACACCAGACGAATTCATCGACGTCATAGTTGGGAACAGAGTTTACATGCCTTGCCTATATGTATGCCAGCACTCATCATCTGGGTTGTGTCAAAGCCTGGTAGCGCTTAACTCTGAACTGTGTGCAAGTCAGAATTTAAGATTCACAACTTTCTCAAACAACCTTAAATATCCTCATCGATAAAGAAACATCTATTTTAATATTTGGAGTTACAAGGTTTTGACACATCTCTAACTTTTCTTTTTCGTTTTGGAGTTTGTTTTTATCCATATCATTTGTGGCGTTTCCAGGTGTACAATAAGGTGGACCAGATCTCGATTGAGGAGGTGGACCGCCTGGCACGGAGACCTAACAGTGTCGTCATCAGGTCAGTTTGTCTCGGGTTGAAGTTTTCACTTTACTTCATTCATGCTTTGATTCTAGAGTTTACCCCCCCCCACCCCACCCCTTTTCTGTCTATTTGTGTTCTTCAGTTGCGGGATGAAGCTGAACCTGGATTACCTTCTGGAGAGGCTGTGGGAATACCTGGCTCTGATTTGCATCTATACTAAGAAAAGAGGAGGTGCTGAAATCTGTTCATTCGTGCATTCCTTCAGACCACTACACACCTATCTGAAAGCATTTCTTCTTGATCATTTTGTTCGTTATCAATTTATGTTTCTAGAGCGCCCAGACTTTAATGATGCCATCATTATGAGACGAGCTGCAGCTGTCGAACATGTGGTAGCTTAAACACTTCATTTCATAAATATACCCTTGATATCAAGGTTAACGTTTGTACTTAAATGAAAACATACATTAAACAGATGTATATGCTTCATGTTTTTGCAAATATAGTATGCAAATGTGTCTTTTTGCTTGCAGTGCCATCGAATCCACAGAACCTTAGCGAGCCAGTTCAAATATGCTCTGGTTTGGGTAAGTTAATTTCATTTTTTCATGGACCTCCAGAGACATGCCTCATTGTCCGTGTGGAGAGAATAACTAAAGACATTAATAAATGTTTGGACAGGGGTCTTCGGACATATGCTGTGCATTATTTGCCTAATTTAACTGTTGACATTAAGAGTCTCATAGACAATAAAACATTTCACTGTCTCTTACCCATATGTGACAAAGTGCTGCGGCTGTCTCCAAGCAATGTTTTCAGATGAAGTTGTTAGTTGTGCTTAGAATAAAAGTTGGAATAATACTAAAGCCAGTTGTAGCTGTTATAGTTAAATGTTACGTGTGCACTTTAAGAAGAAGAAATATTCTTCACCATAACTCCTCAACTTCTGAGTTGGTCCAAAAAGAAACTAAACATCGCTGTTATCTCTTGAATCTTGGGATAGGCCGGGCAGGAAAGATGGGTGTGTTTTTGGGCTGCTTTTAAAGGTGCCTCAAAATGTGACTTTCTTCCTGAATTAAAATCACCTTTGCTGCATCAGTTGTTTCCTCTGATTCACGAGATGCAACTCGCTATTGATTCTCTACTTCAATATGCAGGTCACTATACACACACAAAGAGATATAGAGGGAGTCTGAACTCTGCTGTCTTCTCCAGGGAACCAGTACAAAGTACAGCCCTCAGAGGGTTGGCCTAACCCACGTCATGGAGCACGAGGACGTCATCCAGGTCGTTAAGAAGTAAAATGAGCTCTAGACTGGATGGAGAGACCGAGCAGGAGGTTGGACAGTTTTGTTGGATGAACTACAATCAGAAATCAACTGTACAGTAGATACACAGAAATGAGTAGTAGCCACCATTTTTATTTTGTATATGAAAATCAGTGGAACAAAAACTGATGAGGGACTGGCCAGATTTGATTTGTGGACACATTTATGTTGTGAGTGATTGAGAAAAAAAACGTGGGGTCATAAAACAATAAAGTGCATAAGATTTTAAATTGATTATTTTTTTTGCTATATTTTTCACAATTGTGTTTCAACAGTATTTCACCTGCCTTTCGGTCACATGAATACTACTCGCATCTAATTCCTGCTTCTGTTTCCCATCCTTCCCGTGGGTTCTCAAATTTAATAGTAACTGCATTATGATGTTGGATCAATACCAGAGTCCCTATGTTATTAAAAATATACCCATATCATGAACTGCAATTTATTTTAGGATTGTTTAACAGCGTTGTTTCCCTCACTGGCGTGTGTGGCAGTATACGTTCAGACTTCCCAGGATGTCACATGCAGCACACAGCTTCAGGATCTTCTGTGGGATGAATAGATCGATGGATGCGAGACACAAAACAGTTTCAGAGCAGTGTTTCTTAATATTTGTATTTCATTTTAACAGAAAGTACAATGCTGCTGACAGGAATAGTCCTGCAGCCTGTTGACACTAAGTACAAAAGTAAAAGTACTTTGCTGTGACATGTCATTTTAAAATGAGTCCTGAGTCCTCAGTGTTTTAATTCTTTCATCATAAGCATTCCCACGTTTCCTTTATCTCATCTACTAAGGTAGTAAAACGTTTTTTTTTATATAAATATAGATCATAAATGATCTATCAAGAGTTGTCAAAAGATCTACCGCATTAGAGCGATAGACTTTCAAATAAATGTAATATTATAATATCTTATTCCTGTCTAAAGATAAATAAATATATGGCTGTTGTTTCAAAAGACAATTCAGAAGAGTAGATACGATTGAAAGTAGGAGCTTTTCAAAGTGGAATTAAAAAAAATCGACCACTTCAACAGTCGGACAGTAATAATGTGACACAGAGCGGAAGTGAAACTCTGGCGCGGATCCGCAGGATGTCAGAGCCGTCGCCGAGTCTCCATCATTCAGCAACAATGTCTTCAGTCGAGTATTTGAAGGAGTTTGTGAAGGAACGACTCTCCGCTGCTGCTGAAGAAATATTCGGAGTTTTTCTCAAGACTATCGTCGACCAGGAGGAGGAGATCGGCCGTCAGCGCAAACTGCTGGATGTCGTTTGGAAACCTGAGATAAAGTTACACCGGATAGGTGCGTAAAACGAGATAATTTCATTATCACACTATGTTTGAAATCCAGCCATACAGTCCGTTATTGTTTATTGATTATATTGGTAATAATCTGCTCGCAGGTCTGTGTTTGTGTCAGAAGAGCCTTTGGAGAGCGCAGACCTCCGCCAAGCAGCTCGGTTCCCCCCATAGATTGATTAAAACCTAACAATAATGAATCTGCATTTATTTTATGGCGGGGGTAATGACGGAGTGATTTAGTCTGTCGTTTCTCTGTAATCAATATTTTCAATTAAACAACCCAACTTCGTTGAACTTTGAAAAATGTATTTTTCATATTTTAGACTTTATATAAATCTGTTTATTTTTTTGGTGAAATTGTGATTTCTGCTGTCGCGAATGGAGGATTCTGTCACACACTGATGAATTCGTTGTTCAATGATTTGATTGTTTGCAAACAAATCTAAAGATTTGTAGAACATTATCCTGTTTGTTTTTGTTTGTCCATCCCTCCAGATCTCCCTAAGCAACATTTCCTGATGGAGGAGGATGAGGAGGAGGAGGTTCTCACTGACCAGATCTGTATAAATAAGGAGAGTGACTCCATTGTGGACCAGGAGGAACCAGAATCTCAACATATCAAACAGGAAGAGGAAGAGGAGGAACTCTGCATTGCTGTGGAGGAAGAGCAGCTTGTTCCGAAGGAGGAGATTATTACCTTTGTGGTAACTGCTGCTCACGAGCAAAGTGATGACTGTGATCCAGAACTCAACATCGACCACCAACGTCCCACTAACAACTCAGATGCAGCTGGTAGTCAAGATCTGACAGGAGGTAAACATGGAAACTCGTCAAGTGAAGATGCAGAGCCGAAGGCAAAGAAAAGAAGTTGCAAAAGTGAGCACCGTTCTCCCTCTAACAATGTCAACAACTCTACCACCTCAAAGAGTGACGGTAACAGCCAAACATCTAAAAAGGCTTTGAAATGTGACACTTGCGGAAAACTGTTTATGTTTAAGTCAAAACTGGACGAACACATGAGATCCCACACGGGTGAAAAGCCGTATCTTTGCAAAACCTGTGGGAAAAGATTTGGATACAAATCTGCACTGGACTGTCATTCAAAGATCCATACTGGTGAAAAACCCCATTTGTGCAACACATGCGGAAAAGGATTTATTCGTAAAAGAGCCTTGACCGAACATACTAGATCTCACACTGGTGAGAAGCCGTACCTTTGTAAAACGTGTGGGAAAAGATTTAGAAACAAGTCGGCACTAGACGACCATTTAAAAATCCATACTGGTATAAAAACGCATTTGTGCAACACGTGTGGAAAAAGTTTCATTCGTAAAAGAGTCTTGGCCGATCATACTAGATCTCACACAGGTGAGAAGCCCTACCTTTGTAAAACGTGTGGGAAAACATTTGGAAACAAGTCGGTACTTGACAAGCATTTGAAGATCCATACTGGTGAAAAACCACATTCGTGCAACACGTGTGGAAAAGGTTTCATTCGTAAAACAGCCTTGATCGAACACACAAGATCCCACACAGGTGAGAAGCCGTACCTTTGTAAAATGTGTGACAAAAGATTTGGATTTAAGTCTGCACTGGACAGTCATTTAAAAATCCACACTGGTGAAAAACCCCATTTGTGCAACACATGTGGAAAAGGATTTATTTTGAAGTCATACTTGACAGTTCATACAAGAATTCACACAGGTGAGAAACCGTATTCTTGTAAAACTTGTGGGCAAAAATTCAGAGAGTCAAACAAGCTGAGAGTTCACCTAAGAAGCCATACAGGTGAAAAACCTTATTGTTGTAAAGAATGTGGGAAGAGGTTCACAGTTTCTTCAATTTTGAAGAACCACATGAAAATGCACACAGATGAGAGGCTGTATGCTTGTGAAACATGTGGGAAAGCATTCAGAAAAAATATTGACTTAAAAACACACGTGAAAATCCACACAGGTGAGCGACCGCATCGTTGTGAAACATGCGGGAAAGATTTCATACAAAACAGTCACTTGAAACTCCATTTGAGAACCCACACAGGTGAGAGGCCGTATTCTTGCAACACTTGTGGGAAAAGATTCAGTCACAAATCGGTTCTGAAACGACACCTAATAATTCACACATAAGAAAACACACAAATGTATGAGAAGATTTAGTTTTCATTTGTGCCAAATGCTTGTGAGATTGGCAGTTAGACATTTCACCGTGTATCATTTGTGAAATTTAAAATCATGCAAGTAGAATTTGGCTACGTCTATTTAAAGTGAAAATGAAATAAACAGACTTCAGAGCAAATTGTTCTATAACCATATTAACATTGGATAGGCTGCTCATCCTCGGAGGACCCGGTGCATGGCTTCAGTCGACCAAGAGCTCTGCTCACTTAATCCAAACTACTTTTCGACCCAACACATTAATTCAATATGAAATGTGGGCTTCATGCATTACGATATTGCATCAATATCTCTAAATATTTTTCTTGTAACTTGCCTGAACTAAAATGTTCAGAGGAAACACGAAGTTGGTCACAGCAAGTCACATCGAATCGTTTGATTGCAGCAATTTATGCTCTCCTTCGCCGTTCACTCTTCTGTTCTGACGATAATTGGCAAAAATGTTTTAGTGTGTGCTAAAAAAATTACCTCACTGGTTACCATGGAAGCGTGCAGCTGCGCGCAAGCCCACCATGAATTTAGTGTTTCTGACAGAGCTGTTTAAGAAAGACATGACGGACGCTGTCCTGCAGCATCTGTTTGCTATTTTGACCAAAGACTGTCATAGATATTTCATACAATTGTCTGGGATCTTTGTTAACTTGTGGAAAAAGGGTATAATATGTGACCTTGAAGGGTGCTCCATTTCTTGTGAGGTGTTAAATACAATAAAATACAAAAAAATATTTTTCCTCTGCATGCCAGCATAAATGTCCTCGTGTGGCAGCCATTAGTGAATTCTTGTGTTTTGTGACATAACAGGAAAGAAGTGGTTAATCCTTTTTCATGGAGCCTTTGTGGGAAATTACCGTCTCTCTCCATCTTTTTCTCACACACACACATAATCTCTCTTTTTCTCTTATCTAAATGGAGGACATATATTTGGTGCGTATCGTAGCTGTAACGTTGTGTGGTGTTGATCAATTCTTTGTAAACAGCATTTTTAAAAAGTTGCAAATGTTCATTTTTAAAAAGATATGATCTTGTGGTTTTATGTGCAAGCTTTAAGTTGCAAGTTGTTTAATATATTGAAGAATGTAGAATTTGATAGTGATAACAAACAGGAAAGAAGCTCTGTACTTTTAAATGCAACTCAAAAAAAGTAGTTTTGTTTGATGTATCATTTAAAAGTGAGTCCTGGGCAGCAAATCAACCTTCTAGTCAATTGCATGCTTAATTCTGTCAAAGTTTAATGCGATTCCTGCGGTAACCCTCTGCATTTATCTGGGCTTGGAACCGGCTCAATGGAGAGACTACTCGTGCTACCTATGAGGCTCCATTTCTCTCTCATCTAAATGGAGGAAATATATTTGGTGTATATTGTAGCGGTTAAAGTCATGGTGTGGTGTTGACATAACATTTTGTGAACAACATTTTCCAAAAGCTGTGAATGTTCTTTTAAATGGTTTTATGTGCAAGCGTTTAGTTGCAAGTTGCCTAATATATAGAAGAATGTACAATGTGATAGTGATAACAAACAGGAAAGAAGCTCTTTTACGATTAAAATATTTGTATGTGAGCAGTAGTTTTGTTACAAAATAAAATGCTATGATGCTGACTTGAGGTGTTCTGCATCATGATAACAGCCTGTACTTTGAAATACAATAGAAAAAAGTATTTTTGCTTTAATGCATCATTTAAAAGTAGGTCCTGAGCAATGACCTACTTTTTATTCCATGGACATGGGGAATAGCAATTTAATATTTACATATATGTGAATATATTCATTTAGACATATGAACTTCCAATTAAATAGAAAGCTGTAGTTTTAAATGGCTATTCAGTACGACATGTAATTGTGGAAGGAAACTACCGTAAACATGATGTGAATTAAAATAGTAGCATTGGAAAGTGGAACGGAAAGAACCAAACACTTCCACAGTCGGACAGTAATAATGTGACACCGAGCGGAAGTCAACTATAACTCGTAGCTGCAGAACGTGCTAACGCTGTGTCCTGAGCAATTACGCAATGTAATGGACATAGAATAGTTATTTCATATTTACATAAATATCAATCCATTCCTTTAAACATATAAAGTTCCCATTAAATAAATGGTTGTACTTTGAAAGTGGAAAGAAAAGAATCGAGCGCTTCAACTGTCGGACAATAATAATGTGACACCGAGCGGAAGTAAACTTTGACTCGGAGCTGCAGAACGTGCTAACGCTGAGTCTCGATCATTTTTCATTGGTAATTCAGCAACAATGTCTTCAGTCCAGTATTTGATGGACTTTGTGAAGGAACGACTCTCCGCTGCTGCTGAAGAAATATTCGGAGTCTTTTTCCAAACTATCGTCGTCTACGAGGAGGAGATCGACCGTCAGCGCAAACTGCTGGACGTCGTTTGGAAACCTGAAATAAAGTTACACCGGATAGGTGCGTAAAACGGGATTATTTTGTTATCACCCAATATTTAAAATCAATCCATACATTCCGTTATTGTTTGTGATTATGGTGGTACTAATCTATGTCTGTCTCCTTGTCCCCACAACATAAACATGACGGAGCGATTTAGTCTGTCGTCTCTAATCAGTATTTTAATTTTAATCAATATTTTTAATCAGAGCTTCACAGAAATGTAAATTTCTAACAACACTTTTTACTTCTTTAGTCTTTATTTAAATGTTTTTTTTTCCTGTTTAAATTGTGATTTCAGGTGAGTCCTCTTCTCCATAGCTTACGCCTGCAACACCGTTCTATTCTGCGCTCGCTAAAGGAGCATCTGTCACACGCTGATGCATTTGTTGCTCAATGATTTGGTTGATATCAGGGACATTTTATTAGAACATTATCCTGTTTAACTGCCTGTTTGTTTTTGTTTGTCCATCCCTCCAGAGCTCCCTCTGCAACATGTCCTATTGGAGGAGGAGGAGGAGGAGGAGGAGGAGGAGGTTCTCACTGAGCAGATCTGTATGTACAGGGAGAGTAACTCTGTTGTGGACCAGGAGGAAATAGAATCTCAACATATCAAACAGGAAGAGGAAGAGGAGGAACTCTGCATTGCTGTGGAGGAAGAGCAGTTTGTTCCAAAGGAGGAGATTATTACCTTTGTGGTAACTCCTGCTCACGAGGAAAGTGATGACTGTGATCCAGAACTCGGCAATGATCACCAACTTCCCACTAACAACTCTGATGCAGCTGGTAGTCAAGATCTGACAAGAGGTAAACATGGAAACTCGTCAAGAGAAGATTCAGAGCCGAAGACAAAGAAAAGAAGTTGCAAAAGTGAGCACCGTTCTCCCTCTGACAACTTTAGTGTCGCTGAGAGGCAAAACCAGAAAAGTGTCAAGCAGGGAAGCTCAAAATCAACTTCAAATGCAGAACAGAAACCAACAGAAAGACAATGTACAAGAACAATTCACAGGAAGAAGGGCAACGGCTCCACCACGTCAGAGAGTGACGGTAAAAAACATACAGAGAAAAAGAATTGTAAATGTGACACTTGTGGGAAACTTTATGTGTCTCAATCAAAACTGAACATGCACCTGACGTCCCACACGGGTGAGAAACCGCACAGGTGCGACATCTGTGGGAGAAGATTTGCATACATGAAAGTATTTCAACAGCATTTAAAGCTCCATACTGACGAAAAACCATATTTGTGCAACACGTGTGGGAAAAGGTTCATCTTGAAATCATACTTGACAATTCATGCAAGAATCCACACGGGTGAGAAGCCGCATTCTTGTAACATTTGTGGGAAAACATTCAGAAAGTCTTGTAAGCTGAGAATCCACCTGAGGATCCATACAGGCGAGAAACCTTTTTGTTGTCAAGAATGCGGCAGACAGTTCGCACATAAGCAGAGTTTGACGAACCACGTTAAAACCCATACAGGTCTCCTTTCAAAGCGCTCAATTAAAACTCCACCTGAGAACCCACACAGGTAAGAAGGCAGGCGCTTGTTAAGACATTTCATCGTTTCTCATTTGTGAACGTGTCAAAGCGCACAAGTAGCCTTGTATTTTCAAAACGTGTGGCCGATCGCATTCTGGTGGTTTATTTTAACATGCGTTGAGAAGTCATAAATGTGTGGAGCAGGTGGTTCAATATGTTGATTAACTGACATCACAAGTGTGTATGAGCAACAGTCACATTGAAGGGTATGTGATATAAAGTAAACATGCAAATGAACGTGGGTGGAATGGTTATGCTGTGTAATGAATTGAGAATGTCTGTGGTTCTTTATTTCCTAGACTAATTTACAATAAAGTTTTGTATGATTGTATGTCCTTTCTTTTTTTTTTTCTATGCTTACGCCACATTAGGACCCACACGGGCGAGAGGCCGTATTCGTGCAACACTTGTGGGAAAAGATTCAGTCAGAAATCAATGACGCCACAACGTGTGCATGAGCAATAGTCTCCTTTGATGGTGCTTGATGAATTGAGTTCTGTGGTTCTTCACTTCTTAGAAATGTAATAAAACTACAACTTGAGATGAGCATGCTCCTCTGTTGGATCTCGCTCTATAAAAATGACCTTGTTGACAGGAGTCCGTGATGCAAGCATCTAGCGTCTCTTACTACTACTCACCACCTCTTACTCAGCTGTGCAAGCAGGTGAGGATCAGTCAGTGCCGCCTCCTCCCCATTGCGCTCAGCCATGTTGTGCCGTTGTCTCCGAGGCCAGCTGTCCAGGAAGCATGGGCTCCTAACTAAAGCTCCCCATTCACTCTCACACACACACACAAGCACAATAGCAACATTAAATATTCACCAGCATCTCTTCAGTCTCAGAGAGGGGAGCAGAGTAGGAGGCTTTACCAGTGAGAGAGAGAGGGGGGGGGGGAGCTGGGAGTTGACACTGCTGGCCTGGAAGATGCCTTTGAAATGCCTTGCTGGACTCGGTCGTGGGTGGAGAGATCCTGCCTTGGAATAACCTGAAGAGAGGAGGAATGATGGAGGGGTAATAGTGCTGGTGAAAGAAGTAAAATTAAGGTACGGTCGACTGGGTGTGCATTATGTGGAGCAGGCTTGACACTTGATGCTGCTTGGCTCCATATGGCATGGCTATGGTTGTGTGTGTGTGTGTGTGTGGGGGGGGGGGGGGGGGGGGGCTACCAGTTTTCAAAAACAGGAACTGGAAGCCCTTCAATAAAATGTGTTTTTTTTTTTAAAGCTGCAGTGATAATTTGATCACCATTTACTTTACAGGTGTTTAACTGGTAAATATTTTAACAGCTAACTTTTATTTATTTTTTTAAAAGCCCAAAATACATTATTTATGACAGAATATTGGAGACACATTGATAATTCTTTTTCTTCCAATAACCAATGATTACATTTGTATTTTTATGAGAACTGAATCTGCCATAACACTATGAGAATGAAGATACGATTTTATGAGAAGGAAGGTTACGATAGGATTGAAGTCATAATGATAACAATCAG
This sequence comes from Brachionichthys hirsutus, assembly GCF_040956055.1. Taxonomy (NCBI): domain Eukaryota; kingdom Metazoa; phylum Chordata; class Actinopteri; order Lophiiformes; family Brachionichthyidae; genus Brachionichthys; species Brachionichthys hirsutus. The sequence continues at coordinate 94,805 of NW_027180343.1, forward strand.
CATAAAAATAAAGAGCTACAGGGGGATATAAATATACTGCATGTTTCTAGTGGTCAGAAGCAAAAGATCGGTTGTACAAAGGGAACTTGTGTGTGTGTGTGTGTGTGTGTGTGTGTGTGTGCTCATCAAACTGAACTTGGAACTTTTAAATATTATTCTGCATTTTCTAGCTTATAGAAGAGATATCGGCCATTAAAACTAAAATAAAACAATACTTATCCCTATCATCTGAGAGACCAATAAGGGAGCCTGATTCGCTTGTCTCTTCTCCCCTCTGGTGGGCCAGTCTGCAAACTACATGGGCCAAAAAGTAAAGCAATAAAGGTTGGAGGGAAATGTCATTCAGCTAACAGTCAACTCACCGATAAAAAATAATTGTTAGATATTAACTTTATTAGATACAGTTAAATTGAAATGTGGCAATAATAAACATATTTGGCCATTAATATATTGGACTAATACATTATCAGCCAAATGATTCACATTGATGGCAAAAGGCAGAAAATTAAATTATAGCCTATAAACAGAGCTACATTAATATTAGTATAATATAATAGTATTTTTCTATTTTATGACTGAATATAAATCTCTTAATTTTAATTTGCCTGCATGTTTCAGAAAGGAGGGAAATTGAAACAAATTTTGTCATTGGTATATAGAATATATATTATATGTATATATAATAACAGGTGCAAAATTATCCCGACATAGATTACGATTGAACAAAAACAACACAACAACACGATCGATGGGAGCAAACACAGATCAACAGTGTCGTTTTGTGTGTCTGAACGCAAGCTGTTTACCTTCATTGGAACAGATTGTGTGTTCTACCTTTGCTTTCATGGTCAGCTATAGCTCTTTAAAGCCCTTCAACAAATGCTTGTTTTCTGCACTTCTTGTGCACTAATGTTTGTTTAGCCCAAACAGAAGCAAAGAGAAACGCTAATCTGCCACTCGGCCATTCATTCTCATGCAAGCACAAGTTTAATTTTATGCTACTAAAGTAACATCATTAAATCATCAATCATCATTTAGAAATATTCAGGTGAATCGAAACCATGATTCTTTGTGGAAGCGTCTTACCAGGCTTTTATATGGACATTCAGGTCTAAGGTTTATTCTCTATTGCGCTTAATATTTTACAAGTGGCATGTACATTAGTTCACTGAGAGATTAGGCAGCACTTAAAAAAGCTCTATCCACATGCTGTGTGTGTGTGTGTGTGTGTGTGTGTGTCAATAAAGTGTAGGCCCTGCGGACAAAGTAGCGATACACACACACACAACACATGTACAAGTGCAGGATGTTTGCTAATCGCTGCACTAATGTTGCACTGAATGATGTAAAGCATGTTGAACAATAGTGTACACCTGCTCTCCTCACCATTGTGCATTTGTCCTGATGTACAGGTAATCAATGAAGCTTCACTAAAACGTGTGTGTGTGTGTGCGTGCAGAGAGGGTTATAAAACATCAGCAGAGCTTCCTTTAGTTAGATGTTTTGCTCCAGACAGTCGGCGTGTGCCTCAGACATCTTGGTGGATATTTATGGATAATACGATCTCTACTGATCAGCATCCATCCTTCAGGTAAACCACTCAAAACACAATAAAGACTGTTTTTTAGACATGTTCCAATTTCTTGTCAGGCCTGTTATCGTGTGTTCAATGGTGTTTGATCCTCTGGCATGTCTTTGAAGTGTGAGCAGCTGATTACATCACTCAGTAATCTGACAGCGGAGGTTCAGACCTGAATGGGACTTAAAGGTTTACAGGAAACCTGAGTGCAGCCTCACCTTCTCTCCTTCCCTCAGTTTCCTTCTCTGTCAGCCTGTAAGTTATGATGCTCCTCCTTATTTCCCACACCGACTGTTGACACCGCGCATAAATTATTTAATTTATGCGCGGTGACCTTTATTATTATTATTATAGGATGGCATCAGATACTTAACACAAATAGATCCCTTGCCTGCGGCGACCAACAACAGAGGGACTTCTGAACTCTTTCTCTGTCTTCTCATCTCAATCGGCAGTTAGATGATGCTGACACCGCTGTCGTTGTTAGTGCTATGTAGCTGGCAGGCAGTTTAGCTTTTTGTTGTGGTCATCGCCCTTGGAGGATATGTGAAGGTCACGAACATGATTCCTTCTGACTCCATTCACCAAAAGAAGGAGGTGGAACCTATTCACTGGAAAATTAATCAGTCAAGATATTTGCTTTTCTTTATGATAACCAAATATTTTAACATTTCGGTTGTGATTCATGCATTTCGTGACAATTTTAGTTTTTGTTTTCTGGAATTATTATTTGTTTTTTTCTTTACTTTGCTGTCTTCCTCCATCTTTTCTGTGGTGTCTGACTGTTAACTCCTGACCTCAGCCTATATGCATAATACATTGGTTAAGGATCAGGCGAGGACACGTCGGCCCTTTGTGATATATTTATCATGACCAGAGGTGAATGTTTCATCCATGCTGTGTCGGCAGAACACTGAGTAGTCATTAAACATTCATATCTGCCATTGAGATGACCTCCTGGAACATCAGCCCACTATCAATGAATTAACATCAGCCATTTATGAAATACCACATCCACTTAAACAACATCATCTTTTGACATGGAGCACACATTAGGAATTATTCTTAATAACTTGTTTGAATCTTTATCATTCCAGTAGACACAGTTATTAGTTGACATCTTTTATAACAATTCTAATGATGTCCAATGACCTCATTTGCCATTGCTTAATTTAGTTAATTCTAATAATTGTCAGATGTTGTTGGCCACTTAAGTAAAAAGTCATAACTTCAGTTAGTTGAGTAGAATCACAAGACTAAGGTGTGAAATGCTATCATGTATCTTGGACTGCTGGTGTGTGCACATACATTTGAATGCTTATATTTATATTTATATTATATTATATTATATCACCCACAGATCGGCTCAATGGTGCTAATGTTAGTAGGTGTGTGTGTGTGGATTTTTTGGCGCTGCATGGCTTTGCCTCTCAGACACAGTTTAGCGACAGCTCAGCCATCCTGCATTATTCATAAAGGAGGCAGGCTGCAGATAGAGTTACTCCGAGGCAATTTTGCTGGTACATTAAGCAGCTCTTTGCAACTATAACTAGTGATTCATTGATTGAGATTGATATGCTAACACAGACATACAATACGTGTGCTCATACATGCATAGCACATGCAACAAGGATGAGGCTAACAGTGAATGGGCAGAGGGGGAGTAACCAGAGAGAGATGCAGAAGGTTGCATGAGGTCAAAAAGGCAAGCTGACGTAAATGTAGGCGGTTACAACCACGATTGCAACTCGCATACATGGTCACTGTCAAAGACACCGCTGAAGGCTAAGACTGGTGCACACACATCAGTTCTCCTTATTAGGGGGACATCCTGCCAAAGTTGGCGTGGCAGCCAAGATGAGGATCCACTTTCGGACTCACAGGATGCACTAACAAAAGGAGACACACAAAGGACTACACAAACGCTGGGATAGGAGAGTATTTTATGCATTGTGTTTCCTGGGAGCGTATTTACAAACCTGTCACGAGGAGCAAGTCCCGGAGTTTACAAGTATATATTTTTTGACTTATGATGGATGGACTGTGAGCCAGAGGTAACAAGTGGGTAAAACTGAGACAGAATGCAACCAGTAAGAAGATGAATATTCACATGTGACAATTTTATTTCAAGAATCCTTTTGCTTCATATTTTAAATGGAGCTTCCAACCAGGATTGTCTTTTTTTTGTTGACAAATTGAGAAGCAGCCCCGATGATAAAACGGAAAGACGTACTGAAATGCGAGTGAGCGCCGATCCTGAGATTCAGCCTCGCTTACTAGATCGGATTTTGAAGGAGTGTGGTTTCCATTTGTCTACGTGTGCATTGTAGCGCAACCAACTTGGAGCAAACTGTGTCACACTGTGTGTTTCTGTGGTGTCACTGTCAGATTAAATGGAGGAAGGCAAGAAGATGTTAAAGCAAATAGCAATGAAAGGATGTCGGCACTTTTAGGATTCTTTGCAAGAAGACATCAGCATCGATAGCGCCCTGCTTTAGCACATTTTCAGAACTTCTTTCTCATTGTGTTTAGAATGATTTGAGGTATTAAACATAATGGCACCTAAAAAAGGCGACTCAAAATCAGCTGCCAAGAAAGGCAAGTCAGAGGAGCCAAGGAAGGGAGGCAAGGATGATAAAAAGGGAGGAAAAGATGACAGGAAAGGAGGAAAGAAAGCAGAGGGGCCCCCAGCCAAAGGGAAAGAGAAGGATGATGGGAAGAAGGGAAAGGGAAAGAAACCTGTCAGTGAGTCAGAGGAGGGTTCAGAGGAGGAAGAAGAGGAGGTGACTGAGATGGAAGAGGAGGATGACAGTGAGAAAGAGGTGGTTAGCAAGAAGGTGGATAAAGGTAAAGGGAAAGCTGCTTTGAAAAGTGCATCTAAGGCCATGGCCGTAAAAGGACTTAAGCCACCTCCTAAACAACCGCCTCCATCTGATGATGATGAAGATGACGATGAGGAGGAGGAGGAAATGAAGCAGAAGCCAGAGATTAAGAAAGGCATGAGTGCCGTAAACCTGAAAAAGATGAGTGATGTTCACATCAAGGGAGCCTCTAAAGCCATGATGAGCTTTGCTGCAGAAGCACAGAAGAATACCATGGCTGCAGTAAAAGCACCAAAAACAGCAGGAGCAAGGTCCCACCTGAAAGGAGCCTCCAAAGCACTCACAGGCCTCACAGGGAGGGCCTCTCCTTTTGGTTTGCCTGCTAAGCAAAAACAGCCAGAAAAAGCAAAACCAAAAAGAAATCTCAAAAGCACGTCACGCCTCTTCCTGCGACTGTCTAAGAAAAAGAAGCCTGCTGCCAGTGGCAAGCCTCTTCTAGGCACCAGCAAACTGTTTGCGGGGTTTGGCGGTAAATCACCCAGCGCTGGTAAAAAAATTGGCTTATCCGGCTTCAATTTATTCAATAGAAAAAAAGATACTGCACAAGAAACTACAGCACCTAAAAAGACAATAAGTCTGACCAGTTTAGGGAGCAAGGGGAAAATGGCAACAGATGCAAAGGGACTCGGTGGGAAGTTAAAAGGCATGTTTGGGAAAAAGAAAGCAGAGTCAGGGTTCAGGAATAAAAGCTCGTTGGTGGGAAGGATAGCTGCAGCAGCAAACTGGTTGACTGGGAGGTTCCTGACTGCTAAAGGTCAAGGTCGGCTGGGGACACGAGCAGGAGGACGCCAACGGAAACGTCTGTCTTTTGCCAATAGAGATGCTGGAGGAAGGCAAATGCATTATTACAATCAAGCCTATGAGTATGATGATGATGATGATGATGATTATGCATATGAGGAATATTACCATGACAGGATGAGACCCAGAGGCATGGTCCATGACCCATATGACGCATATGGAGAGGAAATGGATTACTATGAAGACGATGAATGGGAAGATGAATATGGTTATTATGACGATGAGGATAATCGCTATTATGAAGACGACTTTTACTATGATGAAGATGATGATGCGTATTATTACAGTCACCCATATGGCTATTATGAGGATGAGTTTGAAGAGTTCTATGGTGACGGCGAGATGGAGTATTACTATGGCGAAGATGGCATGCTGTATGCAATGGAGCCAGAGCCTTATGGTTTTTATGACCTATATGAGCCTGAGCTACATGGAGATTACCTTGACTCCAACATGGGTTATTACTACGGAATGTCAGACCCTTACTATATGATGAGTGGTGGTTATGGCGTTGTTTCAGACCCGTACAATGACCCAATCCAGGGTTACACAAACCCTGCTGCCTTTCATAACTCCGCTCAGCAGCACTTTTATGTGGATTCTGTGCCGGAGCTGGCTGAGACAGGATACATGTATGGAGGATACGAGCAGATGTCTTACCCTCTTGCTGAGCCATTTAGGGTCCCCAGACCCCAGGTTAGATTGTTTGGAAATGACAGACGAGAGCTGGAAAACCTCCCACCTCCTCATCCTCCTCCTCTTCCTTCCCCACACTTTCTACCTCCCTTCTCAGCTGTTGGGAACAACAATCTAGAAATGATGCCAGATGTACAGTTTGAACAGCCCCCTCCCGCACGGATTCTGGCACAGTCTTATCACCCCATTGGCATGAACCAACAACAAGCACCCCCTCTTCCAAGACAAGCCCCCCCAGCTATGTATGAGCAACAGGAACATGCCTTTTATCCTCAGCCTAGTCACACACCTTTATTTGTTTCTCCTAACTTGTTGACGTCTCCCTTACTCCAACAACCGCCCCTTTCCCAAGACCCCCAAATGCTGCAAATGCCCCCAATGGTCCCGATACAGTCACCAATGCAGTCGCAGATGCCTCCACTCATGTATTCCCCAGTGACATCACCGAGGCCAATGCGACGAATGAGTCCTCTTTCATCTCCACAGCTTTCACGAAGGCCAGGATCAGTAAGGGGGATGCCACCTCCTCCCCCCCACCTCTCACGTCATCATATGGACTTCCGAACAGAACCCTACCTCTCCCCTCGCTTACAAAAAAGAGGCCAGGCTCACAGAGCGTCAATGGCAAGCCAAAGGCTGGGTTCCCCATCTGGCAGGCGGAGACCAAGCAGCCCACCTGCTTATATACCCCAGCAGAGGAGAGGGATGGCGACGAGGGCTCAGCCATCCCTAAAAAGGGGACAGATGGATGCTGGATTGCGTAGGGCTCCATCAATGGTCCGTCCCCAGTCCCCACTTGCCAGCCCCCTAGCTTCACCCAGGGTGTCAGTGAGGAGGAGAAACAGCCCACCACCTTCCTCAAGAGTATCCTTGAGACAGCTCCCTCCTCCGGATGCAGTACCATTGCCATCTCCCAGACCACATTTATTTAAAGGTCAGAAACAAAAATCCAAGATGAGGCGCTCCACTTCGCCTCCATTAACAACCCCACAAAGACCAAGTCCACCTTTAGATGAGAGATATCAGTTCTCTCCTCAATCCTTTCGTCCTGCCTCCCCACATCGTCCTCCATCCCCGTCCCCATCGCATGCCAACGCTCGCCCCCTCACACACCGGTCCTCTACTCGCAGGCTGAGAGGGATTGCTAGACGTCGAAGCCATGTTCCCATGGGGGCAGTTAAACCCTCTCCAGCTAACCCCTACGTACAGCAACACAGTAGACATAGACCTCCTGTCACTCAGCATGTAGCACCATTCAGGTCCTCTATCCGTAATGCCCCAGCCCCTCCCTCAGAACAGATTCGGGGAATAGCTGGAACACCCATGTTAGCTAGGACAGGTTCCCGGCCAACAGGGTTAAGGGAGTCAAAGCGAATTGGTACACAAAGAGGCTTCCACCGACCTGTAGGTAGGGGTCAGCCACTAGTTCGTATGCCCAGAAACCAACCCTCTCTTCAATCTAGGCAGTCATTCAGAGTACCTCCCCCAGTGCCTCCCCCATCTCCACAGCCTCCTCTGAAACAGAGCGCCCCACTTTCCCCCCAACCATCAGTGCGTAGGCTGCAGAGCAGCCCTCCATCTCCCCAAACACAGCACCGTCAATCACCTCTGCCCTTCCGCTCAGCCTCTCCCATGCAACATGTATCACACCCAATATCTTCCCAGAGTTTCAGACCAACATCGTTTCAACCTCCCTTGCCTCACCCGAGTCTTCTGCCTGGCCCTCTCCCACTATCTCATAATGTCAACCAGCATGTCTACACAACAATGAAACCAGGCCCATCACCAATGCTTGCAAATGCTTTACCACACCCACATTTTGTAGGTACTTCTGTTCCGCCCTCTCTTCTTCCTGGCGCACAGCAGAATCTTTATTTGCAGAATGCAAGCATCGCCACACCTTCACATAGAGGCCCTTCCCCCATACCTGGTGGGCAGGAGGAGATAACAACTGATGTACAAATGAGCCAGGTGATAAACCCGTATGGCACTATTGGTTTATCCAGTGCACTGCAGAATTCCCAACTGCGCAATGCCTCATACTCATCTCCTCTACAACGCAATGCCAACCTTTATACAACTGTCCTCTCACCCCCACAGGCTGTACACCCTCCTGCCCCATCGGTACCACCCTCCCCTCACTTGTCCTCCGCTATGCTGAACTCTCACGTCCGTAATGCTTCCTCGCCACTTCAGCAGCATCTCTCCCACAGGTTCTCTGTCTCTCCCACCCGTCCCCTCACCAGCCCTCAACAAGTGGCCACAAAAGGAACCTCCTCACTTCTCTCTGGTGGACTGCGAACCTCTCAAATCCAGGGATCCATGTTCAGATTTCCTGGCGGTACTTTTACAATGTCCCAGGGCCCTGCTGAACCGCCACTTACTTCTGATGCAGTAGGTGGTCTCAGTGGTGGAGGGAGGTTGTCACCATCTTTGCTCACCAATGCCCTGCAGAATCCTAGTTTACGGCAGGCCACATATCGTCTACCTAATGGCTCATTGGTCACCAGAACTGAACCTGCTGAAACTTACCCAGGTCCACCACTCAGCTCTTCCTCAATGATGTCCTCTGCCTTGCTCAATCCAAGTTTGCGTCAGGCTACGTATCGTTTGCCTGATGGCACTCTTTCAGTTCGAGCAGAGCCCACACCTGCACATTCCCCTTCTTCACCAATGCTTTCCTCTTCACTGCTAAATCCCAATATACGTAAAACTGCATTCCGGCTTCCAGATGGAGCTTTTGTTACAAGCGCTCAACCAACACCCGAGCTGGTTACCCCATCCTCTTCTCTGCTATCCTCTGCTCTTCTCAACCGTAATGTTCGCAATGCCTCGTATCAGTTACCAGACGGTTCAGTTCTTACACATCCAAGAGATGAGAGTCCTGTATCTGTATCATCGCCGGGGCTATCTAGTGCATTGATGAATGCTAACATGCGTAAGGCAAAGTTTCAACTCCCAAATGGGTCATCACTGTTTCCACGGAAGGAAACACATGTTCCTGCCTCTCCTCTCATTTCTGGTGCGATGCTAAACACCACCCTGCATGGCGCCTCCTACAGACTCCCAGACACATCACTATTTAGACAGCCTGGATCTGGCGATACCACAGAGTCACGCTCTATTGACTTTTCAAATGCACTTCGCAACCAGAACCTTCGATCTGCAAACTATCGCATGCTCGATGGAACTATGATGACCCGCTCTCAAACTGCTACTACGCCCCAAAAAATGGACCTGTCTAATGCACTGGCAAGGAACCCAAACCTCCGTGGGGCAAACTACCATCTCCCCAATGTCAATATCATGACACGGCTTGGTGCCCCTAGCACCCCAGACCCTCGCTCAATCAACCTCTCTGGTGCCCTGCAGAAGACTCAGCTCAGGGGGTCGTCTTTCTGCCTTCCATCGTCATATGCTGTGGTGTCACCCCAGGTTTACAGATCCGGCTCTGAAGAACACTGGGCACATGGCCCTGGAGATACAGTTTTGGGACTCCAGCAAGATGTGGATATGTGGGGTGCAGAGAGGGTACTGCCTCATGGGACTGTGCAGAACCTCAATAAGTGGTCCATGTATAGAGATGGGGAGCTGCTGGACCCTCACAATCTGATGCAACAGGGCCACATAGAAAATGAACCAGGAGAATGGAATCTTAGCAGGGAGGGAGAACCACAGGGTCACTGGTTTGACAAGGTAAATGTTTTGAATATGGACTGCAACTACATGCCGAAGCTAAACCATGAACCCATTGTGAGCAAGGCGATCTATATGCAGCATTTTCTCAGCCCTGAGTGTGTTTTTTTATGTTTTAGATGTACTCTATCAGAAGCCTGCCCGCTGTGTCTGACCGGGAGCAACGAGAGAAAGTTGGAGTGGAAGATATGACACAACTAGAGTACGTATTTAAAAGACCACACACACACACACACACGCCAGAGTTAACTTGTCAGAGAGAGACAGACAGGTTGTGCACTGTAAAATGTCTATAGAAACATTCACATTCAAGGCATGTCATCTTTTAGAAATGTATGTTTAAATCTTGTGGTCGAGGTGCTGGTGTCAATTTTTTGAAGACACATTTGCCTTAACTGTAGTATTGAATGAGAAAATGCTAAAACATGCCTAGTGCTTGATATTACGGAGAAATATTTGGGTTTAGAGCCGCGGCGGATACGAACATATAGGATGGGTTGTTTTTGGTGTATTTTCAACGATGCCAAAGGCATAAAATTTGATTTAACACAGCACAAACTTGCAAAAGTCATCTGAATAATAGAGAAAGTCTTCCTTTATTTCTCTTGTCTCTCTCTGTGTAGGGAGATGCATGAAGGGGCTGTTCTGCTGAACCTGAAAATGAGGTCTGATCGGGAGCTGATTTATGTGAGTGTTTGAGCAGCACACACATTTAACACATAAGCAGCTGCACAATGTCTTAAACCTGTGAATATAGTCAAATCAGGCTGTTTTGAGTTTTTTTGCATTGATTTCACAAACTTGTCTGTTTTTATCCAAACATTTATTTTTTGTTTTCTTGTCTCTACTCTCTACTTGTAATATACTTTTTTTCAGACATATATAGGCAGCATCTTGGTGTCTGTTAACCCTTATAAGATGCACAACATCTATGGGACAGACATGGTGCTGCTATACAAAGGTCGTGCTCTGGGAGAGAATGCTCCGTAAGTCATGTTAACGCTCAAACTCTCAGTCAAGGGAAAACAAGCAACACTACATTTATCTGAATCCTTGGACTTGGAAAATGATTACTAATAATCATCTTCTACTTTGAGTCTTTCTTTTTGGCTTAAATGTGATGAATTTGTTTCTTCCTCTTTCAGGCATTTGTTTGCCATCGCAAATGCTGCTTATTCCAAAATGATGGATGCCAAACACGACCAGGTCATAATAATCAGGTAAGAGGCTGCGTTTTTACAGAAGCTTTTCTAATCTTCAATCACCTTATATTTACCTGAATATCAGACATCAGTTTATAATCATGCAGGAGTCAAATTCACAAACATTTTCTGTTACAAGTCCACTCTTAGATACACTGACACCCACAATTATTGACTATAATTTATAGAACAGGAAATATAATTGAATATAAATGACCTGTATTTAATATAAATAATGATAATAAACACGCCTCTAGAGTTAGAGAGAAACAAATATTTTTCCCGTTTAATGACTATAAGGACTCTTCAAAGCTTTGCAGCGGTTTCACCTCCGCGAGGCTTCTTGGACTGTCAGGTTTTTCCAGATCTCCAGATGAGCTACTGTTTGTGAATTCATGAGTGTCTGTCTGTGGTTCTCTGGCCAGCCAACTTAAGACAGATGCATCCTGCACTCCTCCTGAGATGCGTGTGTCGCAGGCTCCTTACTGCCAAATCTTTTCTACAGACAAAGCTCACATACGCTCATTTACATCTAATGCTGATTTTAAAGGCATAGACACACGCTTGCACGATGTTGTGTGCTACTCATGAGAAATATCCAAATGACTGCACATGCACACATCTGGAAAGCCTCAGCCATGTTTGGAAGGAGACACCTGTAAGGAAAGCCCTGTCCAGTCTAGTCTGAGCCAGGATCAGATTGTCTTTCAGGGGTTTGTGTGTCCAAGTGAACGTGTGAGTCACTGAGTGCGGTAATGAGGCCTGGTGTACAATGACCAGTAATGGCCCAGGTTTTTTGTTTTTTTTTAGCTAACCAGACTGTGAGTTGAAACCTTAAACTGTGATGTGGTCAAGGTGCTGGTGTCTCTATATTAGGCTCTTGCACACACAAGTACACTTCTTCCCTCGCTGGCTAAGCTTACATAATAGTGGTGATTAGCGCTAAGCTGTTGGCAGCACAATGTGCGTGTCTGCTTAATGCAAAATGGCCAGCCTCACATCACACACCAGTGTGCCGGTAGAGCGTCTTTGTTGTGTCCTGTTTAGAATCATGTTGGTGGATGTTGTCTCTGTCCAGTGAGTTTGTGTGGATGTGTTTCAGTGGAGAGAGTGGATCTGGAAAAACAGAGGCCACCAAACTAGTCCTGCGTTACCTGGCAGCAATACATCACAGAAACAATATTGCTCAACAGGTATGCAGACATACATGCTCACACAAACAATTTGCTGCCGGCAGACTCACATGTTCCTGTTGGATGGAAGTACAACCAACACATTTTTGTGCATTTTTCTCCCATGTCTCTGTGACTGTCCGTGTCGTCGTGGACGCAGATTGAGGTAGTGGGGTTCCCTTTTATTTACATTTTACATCTCATCCTCACATATTTATGGCCACAAGAGTAGCGACTTTTGTGTGTTTTGCTGTGTGAAATTTGTTGTACTTTCTTGCTGTATTGTGGATTTTTCTTTATTCGCTTTTTAAAATCTGCTTAGAGTCTCTTTACCTGCGTGATTGGCCAGAATCTAAGTTACAGAGCAAGATACTTTCATCAATGTTTGTCACCCACTTGGAAATGTTTGTTGATTTCTTGCGTGTTTAAATCCCGGGCAGATACTTGAGGCAGCTCCTCTGCTGGAATCTTTTGGAAATGCCAAAACTGTGCGGAATGATAATTCTAGTCGCTTTGGAAAATACATCGAGGTCTTTCTGGAGGAGTGAGTATGAAATAAAGACATACAAGTTCCTGTTTCCATCTCATCTTTGTCATTTTTATTTATTATAAAGCACTTTTAAGCTGTGTTTTGCTGTCATTTATAATTTCCAATATAGATTTGCTTTTGTTATGTGTTTCTTCTCCCCTTTTATTTACTCTGTGTTCTCTCTCTCTCTCTCTCTCTCTACACCCAGTGGTGTGATCAGCGGTGCCATAACCTCTCAGTATCTATTGGAGAAGTCCCGTATCGTCTTCCAGGTGACACAGGCATACAAGATGACATGATGGCATGATGCTATATAAGTATGTTAAACTGCTGTTGCCTCTTTAGGCCAAAGATGAAAGGAACTACCACATTTTCTATGAGATGCTGGCAGGCCTTCCATCACTACAGAGACAGGCATTCTATCTGCAGGAGGCGGAGACCTACTATTACCTCAACCAGGTAGAGAGATATTCTACAGGAGCCTCTCCAGGACTGTCACGAGGAGATATAGATCACATGTTAAGGCGCCTGCTTTCTCCTTCTCGCTTCATAAAGGGAGGGAATTGTGGGATAACGGGAAAGAACGATGCAGAGGACTTCCTGCGTCTGCTTGCTTCAATGGAGATCCTTCACTTCACCCCTGAAGACCAGTCGGCCATCTTTAGAGTTCTTTCTTCCATACTGCACCTGGGCAACGTGTACTTTCAGAGACATGAGGTAGTGTTTCAAAATTATCCATCTTTATTTCTTTCTTCCTTCCTTTCGTGATATGTAATCAGAATGGAATTGTAGTCATAGCAGATTTTGTTTGATTTCCATGTTGCATTTCAGGCAGATGGCCAGGAGGTGGCGACAGTGGTGAGCGCTCAAGAGATCCGGGTGGTGGCAGAGCTGCTGCAAATCTCTCCAGAAGGTTTACAGAAAGCCATCACCTACAAAGTTACAGTCAGTATCAGACTGGGGAGTCTCTGCTTCATTACATTTGTGTATATTGGAAAAACTGATGCCAAGGTTCTTCTTCTTCTTTTTCTCTCTTCTTTTTCTGTCACACGACAGCTTTTCTACTCCTTTGCCATATTATTACTTAATGCATTGGTTGCCTCCCTTCCAGCTAATCTACCCTAATTGATTTCATACAATACCTCATGCCATCTCTACAGGAGACAATGAGGGAAAAGATCTACACGCCACTGACTGTGGAAAGTGCCGTTGATGCCAGGTGAGAGAAAATGACAGACCCAATGCACTGCATGAAAGTATATTCTTTTCCCTCCAGATATATTTGCTAATTAATACATTTATGAGAAGAAGGTAGCAGAGATTTGTAGCCATTTTTCAACTTCTTCTCATCTAAGTCTAAATGTGCATAGAATGGGTACTATAATCCTGAATATGTACCTACATTTACATAATCTATGTATTAATATACAGGTTTACATAATCTATGTAAATGTACTTTGTTATAATGCTTTGGTGAATTTCTGCAGACGAACCATATAAAGCAAATACAGATGATAAAAACACTTTTTACGTTGCCATAAAAAAGTTTTTTTGACAAGTTTGATTTAAGATTATTAATCTTACACACCTTTTCTATATTATATATATATGGCTCATCTCCATCCAATATTTCTTTCTTGTCTATTGCATTCATCTTTTTCCAGAGATGCTGTTGCCAAGATCCTGTACTCGCTACTCTTCCATTGGTTAACAGAGAGGATCAATACACAAGTGTATCCCTGCCAACACACCCTGTCCATCTCTATCCTGGATATTTATGGATTTGAAGTAATTGCATTTTCCTTGTGTGGTTCAGCAGGGAGACTCCAGAATGATTACTCCTTAGATATGTTTTGATGATGCATGAGAGAGCACCAGCAATCATCAACTGTAAAACGGTGTGTGTGCGTGTGTGTGTGTGTGTCCGTTTATCAATAGAATCTGGCTTTCAACAGCTTTGAGCAGCTTTGTATTAATTATGCAAACGAATACCTGCAGTTCTTCTTCAACCGGATCGTATTCAGGGAAGAACAGGTGAGTCGACACCTGTGGGGCCACGCAGGCCTCGTCCTCATGCATACATATATATTTTAAAAACAGCCTTCATTTTATGAATTCTAATATTAATACACAGGAATCCTGAAACTGTTGCGCGCTCTCTGCGAGGAGGTGGCAATAAATTCTAAAGGAGCGATTCATCAAACAAAGGGCAATTTTATAAGCTCTTGTATTGAGCTTATGCTGCGGAACATAAGAGGGAGTGAAGGCTGTAATTCTGTAATTATATTTTTGCATTCATAATTTGTGCCAAACAACTATAAACAGACCAATATTTGTAATCTTTGAGTTACTTACATACTTTATTCACACACAAATATATCTCATCAGTGAGTTGATGGATGATTTTAGTTCATTTAAAATGTACATGAACAAAAAATAACACGAAGGAAGTGTTGTCCAGGAAATTGCATTGATTTACTCCCCGCACAGGAGGAGTACAGCCGTGAACAGATCCCCTGGCAGGACATTCCATTCAGTGACAACCAGCCCTGCATTGACCTTATTGCTGCAAAGCCTCATGGGATTCTCAGAGTCCTGGATGACCAGAGCTGTTTCCCACAGGTAGGCAGGGAGAAACCTCAGGGATAACTCAGTATATTCACACACACTCGTTATACACAAAATACTTTATATTGTTGCACATACCACTTAGACTCTATGCTTTGTTGTCAGGCAACAGACCACAGTTTCCTCCAAAAGTGTCACTATCACCATGGCAACAATCCTCTGTATCTGAAGCCAAAGATGCCCCTCCCAGAGTTTGCCATCAAGCACTTTGCTGGCCGTGTCACCTACCAGGTATGCAGCCCCTTGTGCTTCTCCTTATTGTGAGTCTGATTATGTCCTGGTTGTTCTGCTTGCATCTCAGTGTAGCAACCATCGCTAACATACGTGTAGCTCGTGTGCATAAGGACAGTCTCAAAAAAAACATGCATGCATCACTGTTACATCTTGTTTAGACAAGAATAAGAATAAAAAACAAATTTGA
Source organism: Brachionichthys hirsutus (assembly GCF_040956055.1). Lineage (NCBI taxonomy): Eukaryota > Metazoa > Chordata > Actinopteri > Lophiiformes > Brachionichthyidae > Brachionichthys > Brachionichthys hirsutus. Next base: position 110,411 of record NW_027180343.1, read on the forward strand.
CATGAAGATAATGTTAAATGAAACTTTACGGCACCTTGGGGGATGCATAGCAAAATTAGATGTCATATTGTCAAGGCCTTGGTTCCCCTTATTATTAATCATAACTCATCCTGTCACTGCAATGGTGCAGGTTTACAAGTTCCTCGATAAGAACCACGACCAGGTCCGGCAGGATGTCCTGGGCCTGTTCATTCAGAGCAAGAACAAGGTAAGAGGAGATGCTGCGTCATCATGTGCCTGTACGTTCACAGTTATTCTAATGTCGACATAAATGACTCCTTGAGAATGTTCTGCATGTCTTCGCACGTGTGTCCAGATGGTGTCAAAACTCTTCGCAGTTCATGCAGAGGTCACGGGTCAGCAGAGAGGAGGTCACATGAGAAAGAGCAGCACAGTCACCAGGAGATACCAAGCGCCGACTGTCAGCAGCAAGTTCCAACAGTCACTGTTAGAGCTGGTGGAGAAGATGGAGAGGTTGAGCCAAAGACACGCCGAGTTCGACACGCTTAGAAACGTGTTGCACAATGCATCAAAAACAGGGATTCCTAAAGTAGCCATGCACATGTTTGACATATATTTTTCTTTTTCAGGTGTAACCCTTTTTTTGTTCGCTGCATCAAGCCAAATAATATGAAGGTAGAGACTATATCTCTATAATATCCTGCTGGAAATGACATCTGTTTTTTTTAACTGCATCCTTTATTTCTATCTGCATTTAGCAAGCCGGCGTGTTCGACGATGACCTTGTCAGTAGTCAGCTGAGACACTCGGGCATCCCGGAGACCATTCGGATCCGTAGGGAGGGATATCCGATCCGAATGCCGTTCTACGTTTTCCTGTTCAGGTCATTGTGCCCTCCATTCACTGGCATTGTTATATAGTCCAGGGATTTGAAAGCGTTGAGTAAATAAATGTTTTAGTTCTGAAGAAAGACCCAGACACACTGGGAGGAAATGTCTTCTTTTGAATGAGTAGATCACTGATAGTGGCGAATCATCATTTGATTCTGACTTGATTTTCACAATAAATGTTGGCAATTGTTTTTCCCAGAGTCGGCGCTAATACTATTCCATGAATATTATTCCCAGATATAAGTCCCTGGTGGGGATAAGGGAGCTTCCAACAGCAAATGGAGAGAACTGCGTCATTATGCTCAGTAAACTGTGTCGTCTCAGACCCGGAGCCCATCGTGTTGGAGTCACCAAGGTGAGGCTCTCCTCTCACTTTTTTCACTCTAACTCCATATCAGGAGTAAAAGCTTTGCTGGTGTTGACTGATAGTTCTTGTAGTAGACTGTACCTCCAAGCTTTCATTAATATTTTATTTTTTTTAAATGACACTCATGTAAATGGCAGCTTTTTCTGAAAGAGGATATCTACCAGCTGCTGGAATGTAAACGGGGGCGCACCCGTCACCTGGCTGCTCTCACCCTGCAGCGTTACACCCGCATGTTCTTTGTCCGGAAACGCTTCTTGGCCTTTCGCAAGAAGATCATCTGGCTGCAGGCGCAGTGCCGAGGCTTCCTCATGAGGTCGGCTTCTCCGCTACCGCTGGTTTCATAGCCATCAACTGATTTAGGAATTTACACCAAGAATAAAGACTGATTTAGATTACTGATGATATAGATATAGACATATTTATTATATTAAAAAAAGGCATTCACTTTTATCATCTTTTATTACTAGACAAATTAAGATAAATTACAGCACACTGTCTAACTTTGCTTTGGTATTTTATTATTATGGTACAATTTAGAAGCTGTATGTCATTTAATCAGTGGCATTGTCCTAAAAAACACATTTATATATTAGTCAAATGATTTATGATTACCTGATGCCAGATGTGAAAACTGAACTACATTGTGTTTGAAACAATAATGGACTTTTAGTAGCTGTTGGACTTTTATTCATAGTAATGTGAATGCTCTTGGTACTTTATCTGTCATACTGTCCTCCAGGAAGCGCTATGCGAAGATGAGGGAGAGTCTAGTTCGGTTCCGATCTCTTGTCCACATGTACGTCAACAGAAAACGATACATCAAGGTACACAAAGATCACATTCAATAGACAAATAAGTCACCTTTCGTGTCTAAATAATACATTCATCCTGACATAAATCACTGCTTGCACTGTACTTCAGAAACATGTGGCCGTTTTAAAGTGAATGTTGAAATACTTGGTGCGTGACTTCTGTGATCTGTTTGTAGATGAAGTTTGAAGCCCGGAGGAAAGCTGAGGAGGAGAAGAGGAGAAGAGAAATGGTAAAATGGATGTTTAGATTGAATTACAAAGGATTTACGAGTAAATCGGAAACCCGTCCCCAAAAGGAGTCCCCAAAAGGAATTCCACATTTCAAATAAATCATACTTAAAAAGAGATTTTTCAGGAGCTGACCAAGAGAGAGGTGGTGAATGTCACACACTTGGTGATCCCTGCGGAGCTGGGCGCGCTACTGCAGATAGCAGGAGGTTGGTAAATAATGCCTTTATTGTGAAGGCCGCATTGGTGTTTGCTAACATATTATACAAAAAAGCAAATGTTGTCTGGCTCCTCAAAACATTATCCCTCAGATCAGCTTCAACATGCATACGAGGAAGCAGCAGAGTATGCATTAATGAATATTTTGAAGTCGATTTCAGTTGCCAGTTTTTGTCAGGTTCATAGAGCTCCTCCTCTGTATGTGCGCTGGCTGACTTGTCCCTCCTGCTGCAGTGAGGAGGGAGCTACACTCAGACTGCCTGGCCCTGCTTCAAGCTCCTCATATCCAAGAGGAGGCCCAGCTCACTCTTCCTCTGGACATCAACGACTATCCCTTCTACCGCTATGCACAGAGCTACTTTAGGGTGAGATGTGTATCACTAGATTTCACCTCACAACAGCAGACCCTAATATGACATTTAATTATTTAAAACTCACCATCCATCAATTTTATGTATTTTTATATTGGGAGTTGGTTTGAGTGGAGCTAACAGGTCAACAGGGCTTGCTGAAAATAAGTGGTTTACATTATTTGAATAGTGGCAATGTGAGAAACCTGAACATTTTTGAGAGGATTATTTTTAAACATTTTGTTGCCATAGGAACCAAAGTTTGGGATGTTGATGGCCCCTCTGGAGTCATCGCTGACCTGTGTAGATGATGACCTAACAAGAGAAGCTCTCGAACTCTTCAACATGGTGAACGAACGTCTCCAAAAATTTAGAATTCATGTCTTGCTCTCACATTTTCTGAAAAGTAAGATATTTAGTGTTATTATTTTTAAAGATGTCAGGGTAATGAAATTAAATAATATATACATTATATCTATATAATTGTATAATTCTGTAATTGTATACATTTATATATATATATACGTGTACTTTATGGGCTGTGTTTTTACAATTTGTGCACACAGTTTACTAAATCACGTTTGCAGATTAAAATCTGTTTTCCTGGATTTGCAATCCACAAACATGGATTAGTAAACATACAGATTAGTTACAGATTATAAATTGAGTACGTGGCTTCGTAAGAAATAACACAGATTTCTGTAATGACTGCACATTTCTGCATAGTGACTTATTCATCACACTAAAACGGGAAATTTCTTTGTTCAACTGGTTCATCATTAAGGCCATTAGCCATCATGGATTTAGCTTCTTCTTTACTTTCAGGTGCTACGATTCATGGGGGACCCTCATCTGAACGGGGCACAGGAGAACATGTTTGGAAATTACATCATTCAAAGAGGCCTGGTATGTCCGGGCTTACGGGATGAGATTCTGGCTCAGGTTGTTAACCAGGTGTGGAGGAATCTGAATACTGACAATGCAGAGAGAGGCTGGCTGCTGCTGCTGGCAAGTGTCTGCAGCTTCTCCCCGTCGCCTAAGATGGACAAATATCTTCTAAAGTATGACATATTTTTTCATAAATATATTTGATATACCCAAATCTAAAGACCAAATACACTAATGGGCACGCAGATTGCTGTAGGTTTTTAAACAACGGGGACAAGGACTTGGAAATGACAGTGGCATCAGTTTTTAATGAAGATTACAGCTGTCCTTCCCTCTCCAGGTTTGTGTCTGACCACAGCCCTGCTGGCTGCCAGGCTTTGCTGCAACACAGGCTTATTCAAGCCAATCAGAAGAACCAGTTCTGCTCCGGCTCCCTTCCTGAGTCTGCACGGACCTATCCGCTGTCATTGTTAGAATGGACAGCCAATAGGAAGAAGGCTAACATGGTGCTGCATGTGCACTGTTTTGATGGTGAGAATCTTGGCTGTTTTAACATGACATCATGCATTAAACTTGGACTTTATTTTTAACAAATCCAATTTATATATTAGCTGCTTTTGATTTTTCACCATTTGATGCCACAAATCATGCTTTATTTTCAAACCAGCAAATAAAAAAATTGTTAACAATTTTTCCCACCTACAATTGAAATAGGCATTCCGACATTACATTTATTGATTTGATTTGATTTATATCACTCAATCATTGATTACTAATTTCTATTCTAGGGTGAGGAGATAGAGATGCATCAAGGAATAGTTTTATTTTAACATAATCACCTTTCTCTGTAGGAGGATCATTCCTGTGTCCAGTCCATTCCTGGACCAGTGGAGAGGATTTAGCAGGGAACATAATGCGCCACAGGTGCTGGCATCTCAAATTTAAATATGAAAAAGATTAAAAAAATCATTTATTCCTATAATTAGAGAAACTCTATATAGTTATATTCTGCAGTATGCAATGCTTTAATTCTAATATCAACAAGGTGCAGGCTGGTATTTGAAGTGTGTGGCCTGGCTTTCAGGGGAGTGGCCGACTGGTGGAGGGGGAGTTCAGTCCTGATGAAGGAGCATGGCCAGTGGGTAGAGTTAGCAGGTCATGACTATGTGATGGACATGATCGCAGACCTGGAACTTCCACCTGATTTCCCAAAGCAGAAGAGCTACTTCATCATCAGCACTGAAGATCCTGCTAGAGTCCGAGCCAATACGAGCATGTCAGTACACAAAACAAGTGTGTACAAATATGTGACGCGTTGAACTCATTTAATTCATATACTTTTGCTTTTCTAGTGCTTTGTTTGGTAGTGGCTTTGATTCAGATGAGGAGCTTCTTCCTGCCTTTCCTCTCAGTAGCAGCAGTAGACCAGCCTACAGTCTTCCTGACTCTGACGGTTACTACAGCCGTGGTACACACACACACACACACACACACACACACACACACACACTACAAACATATTGAAATACAAACATGTATTGCACATTTGCACGCATGTTGAACGCTGTTCTGCTGTGTCTAATAGAGTCTGATGCGTTCAGTGAGGGTCAGACTCAGAGGGGAATGGACCGCTACCTGGACAGTCTGTTTGACCCCGTGCTGACAGACGGCAGTGTCGTGAGTACTGACACTGATCACATCCTAACCATGCTGTTCTGTACATGCTACATTCCTACAATGTTATTGAAAACCTTCAATGATTCGTGTGTTTAATCATCAGCTTCACGGTTAAACATCTCCAGCAGGTGTCAGGACTGAATTTCCTTACCTTCCTGCTCTAGTGCATCCTGATGAATGAGTTGAGTTGAAATGTGTTGGTATAGCTGCAATTTAGTAAACAATATATTTCAGGTTTCTTCAGATACACATTTCAGATTTTTATCGAAAGAATCTTAAATTAAAGGATGTAATGAATGGCTCCATTAGGTTCTTCTGGGTGATTTTACAGTGCAAAAATGTTCTGATTCCAAGTTCTCAGATGAGACAGTTTGCTGTCTCTCTTTGTAAAAATGTACAATATTTTTTGCTAACTGAATGTCATTGGGCTGTGATATTTTAGTCCAATTAAATCTACAGACATGGCAGAAAAACATTTTGTTTTTCTCATAATTTCCTGACCCTTTATATGCTAATCAATCAATTTACAAAATTGACTGTAGCTCTGAAAAGCATAAAGCTGTGTCATGCTGCTCCTTCCCTCCACCTGATCTGCCATCCGAGTGTGAAACGAAGGTTGTGTTAATAGATGGATAGAACATGTGATCCACTGACTCTGTTTTTGGATGAATAGCGCAGACGGGATGGATGATTAGGTTACTGATTGGCCTACCGTATGTGACTGCACAGTAGGCAGCACACATGCACAGCTGTGTGTGGATGACTATCCCTTCAGCGACTTCAAAACAATGTAAAAAAGATAACGATAAAGCAAAATGTCCAAACATGCTGGATGGAATCAATTCTCAAATAATTATTTTAATCAAGGCTTGTGCTCTTTCTGGAGCATCTTCTCCAGTTTCTACGGTACTTCCTGTGGAGTATTCTGTTCCTGCAGCTCCGCTGACTCCCTCTCACACTAGATCCACTCCGCCTCTTATTTTCTCAGCCTCTCCTTATTCTACTCTTCATGCCTCTCTTAATCGCAACTTTCTAAACATCTACAACCATCCTTTTCCATCTGCTGAATCTCCTTTGACCGTCTCTGTGTGGCTAACAGGACATGGAAAAGACTGCAAGTTTTTCAGGACGGATGAAGGGAGGAGGAGGTATAGGTATCACAAGAGGAGACGGAGAGAGAAATTCATCTCCCAGTCGACCTTACCCTCCAGGAATACATCCCGGAGGTAAAAGACTGAAATGTATTTATCTTGTTAGATATGCCCAGTGTTAGTGCATTTTGTATTGTTTTATTTGTTTGACTGCACTTTGCTAGGCAACCAGTTGGTTTTTAGTCATTATTTTATTCTTTCTTTTTTTGGTGCATTTCTATTTTTTATATTTTGCCATTTCTTCCTTCGTCCTTGTACTGATTCTAACTCCTTTTCTCCCCTCACTGATATAAATAATACAGTTTGTACAAAATCCTCCATTCAGTAATTTCTCTCACCTTACCTTTTACTTTATCTGGTCAACAGCAAAATAAAAAACAACAACTAAAAACTAAACAATAATAATTACAAGAATTAATATTCTACCAAACAATATATACAGTACAAATGTTAACAACCCAACAGTTGGAGGCCTTTACTGTAAAATCTTTATAAACATGAGAAGAAAAAAATAAATAAATTACCGGCAAGTCCATGTTAAACAGAGAATGAGTCCTGGGATCAGCGCTTTCTTTAATCTGATCCTGCCACTGCATGTCTCAAGCTGTGCCAGTGCTTCCAGTAGCAGGAGGAATGATGCCGCCCATCCCAACCGTACCAACCCCGTCTCATCACCATCACCACCAACAGCAGCAACAGCAATCACCGCAGCAACAGCAATTCCACCAATACAATCATCCCTTACCACCCTGCCACCAGCAGACTTCTTCTACTTCCACCCCTGCCATGTCTGTAGCGCCCACACCATCACTCACTAGAGCCCCCGCTGCTGCCCCCGTGGATGCTAACGTTCCATCCCGTGTTGCTGGCGTCCCCAGTTTGCCAGGGGTAGCCACCCTCCCTGCCTCGGCAATGGTGCCAGGCTTTCCTGTGATGACAGGTGTGCCGGGCGACTTAGGTTTTTAGGATTTCCAGCATGTTTGGCCTGAACCGCGTGGGCATGGTAGATTTTGTTAAAGCCATATTTAACCCTATAAAGTTTGTTCATTGTTTTGCAGTGAACTTTGCGTGCTTTGTGTGCAGTTTTTCTTCAAAGAAATATTTTTTTACAGCATGGTGTTTTTTTTCTCTTCTTCTCTAGGGTCAGAACAGACTGCACTGACTCAACAGCAACAGGCCATCATCAACCAGCAAGCTATCATTCTGGTTTGTTACAGTCTTCTGAAAATCTCCGGTATTAATCCCAGCTAACTACACTGTTCGGCTGGCATTATGGTCAACTGAGTCCTGGAGATTTGGTCCAAGTGGGTAGCCCAAAATAGAAAAAAAATAAGATTGAAGCTTTTGTGTTGATTATTAAAGGGATATTTTGTCACTCAATCGACTGCTGATCACCATATATGATGATCAGTACCACGCATATTACTTTATGGTAAATTTGAAGCTGTAACCGGCAATCTTAGCTTTCCTATGGTCTAAGAATGAGATACCTCTCAAGTTCAGATGCACGTGAAGGCAGACAAGGGAATACTTTTGGCAATACATTGTATATATACTAATACTAATATTACACAGGAACATGTGTACATACAGTATACGGATAGATACGGGTGTGTGTGGTTTACAGGCCCAGCAGATGACCATGCAGGCTATTGCGATCCAGCAGCAGATGCTGTCTTCCTTCCCTCCTACTGCCCCGGCCCCTCAGTCACCACCGTTGCAGCATCATTACACACCCAGTGCTGTGAGTAAACACACACACACACAGTGCTGTGACAAAATTGTCAAACCCATATTGTTAACACGTCCTAAATTTCTTTCTGCAGACCAGACAAGAGACTGAGCAGTCACCAGACAAGCCTGCTGCTGTTCGTCAAAAAACAAGTATGTCATAGGGTACACCCCGAATACTGGCAACGCCTCTGCCCATAGCAAGCTGGGATTGGCTCCAGCAACTTCCCGACCCGCAGAGCGGAAAAGCAGTAGAAAATGAATGAATGAATCAATATATAGGCAGGCAGAAAGAAAACCAAACAGCTGCAATAAAGAATCACATAGCTGCTCTAAAAGAAAGGTGACTTTCCAGGTATGACACGTGGCCCCCCTCCTGAGGACATGGTCCGGTCTAGTCCATCGAACACTGAACGTATGGATCCCAGTCACAACATCAAAGACATCATCAAGCAGCACCAGCCTGCCGGCACAGCATCTGCTGGCATTCCTGCACAAAGGCAACCCGCCCATCATTTCCTAATCTAAATATCTGGATATAACATATAAAACATCTGTCTACTCATTTGCCTCTTATGCGCTCTTTGTGTTTGCGTGTGTGTGTGTGTGTTGGTGTGTGTCTGTAGGAAAGGTGATGGGAAGATGTTTGCAAAGAAGCCAGACCCACATGAGGAAGCTATGGAGATCCTTAAAGAGCAGATGGAAAACCCACCACAACCGGTACTCCAACTCACACAGACACACGCATGCACGCACGCACACGCACGCACACACACACGCACACACGCACATACGCACACACGTAAAATAACATATGCTCATTTTTATGCTTCAGAGTCAAAAGAAGCGTCAACCTTCCCAACATAAGGAAACTGGAGGACATAAGATGCCCATAAAGTTTCACCCTGCAGCCACAGCTGCCTCCGACAAGCCTGCGCCTCCAGCAGGTGAATTGCTCACAAGATAAGGGACATTAATCCTCAACAATAAACACCAGATAGCATATAGTTCTTTATGATCTCATGCATGGTAGTGAACTAGCTTTTTGGCCATTTATTTTTACAATTATGCATTATGTTTTCTAGTTTCATGTGCAAAGAATCTAATAAATGTCAAAAACCCTTCTCTAGTCAATCCTGTCCCAAAGAGGGGACTCACCAGTATGACGTTGTTCTTCAGAACTCAAACAATATTGTTTCACGGGATTTGCATGTGTGTGCGTATTTCCAGTCTCCAGAGAGTTACCAGAGGAGGAGGAAATGATTCAGACTAAACTCCACAGCAGGACCAGTGATGAATATTACACTTATTCCAACGTGCCCTGGAAGCTTTACATGAGGAAAGAGGTTCATTTCAGAAAACATGGACACATGAAAAAGAATGATTTATTAAATATTAGTTTAACTGACAACAAATGATACACCATCTACTTATTAATATTCTTTCATATAATATTACCAATATATATGGATCTTTGTCTGTATGCAGGTTTTCTATCCTAAAGAGACCTTCAACAATCCATTCGTTCTGGATCTGCTTTTCAGACAGGTTCATTATGCATTTTTAACATATTTGTTTCTCGTGCTATTATTTGAATTAATTCACGAAATTTTCGAATAGGATTGCGCTTTTCATCACAGTATCCTAATTCTGATAGTTAGCATATCAAGTGTTGCCTGTAGGCTTATGATCTTAGCTTTTGCTCTCATGATAATATTTATTCACAGCAAGAATAATTTATCCTGAAATAATTCCATGAATCATTCCTGAATATGTTTTGCAGGTTGTACACGATACCCTTTCTGAGGCCTGCATCCGTATAACCCAAGAGGAGAGACAGAAGATGAAAGCCTTATTCTGTAAAAGAAATACATAAATCGATTTAAACACTTTACAATTAAGTTTTACACACGTAAATGTCTTTCTTTGTACAGTGGAACCTTGGTTCTAGAACATAATTTGTTCCGTATTACTGTTTGAAAACAGCTTTGTTCGAAAACCAAAACTATATTTCCCATGAGAAATAAAGGAAACTAGATTAATCCGTTCCTTCGCACCAGATAAATGCCCATTTACATGCCTACATGTAAATGGGCGTGTCTTTGGTTCGCCTCGGCTCTTCTCGTGTGTTCGACTTCCGAGGCATTTTAAACTCCATTTTTTTTTGTTCAAAACCCGAGTTGTTAAAGAACCGAATCGTTCAAGAACCGAGTCGTTTGAGAACCGAGATTCCACTGTACTTTCTTTTGACAGCTGTGAACAAAGTGGATCAGGTTTCAGGAATGCATGACGACAATTTGAAGAAGGAAGTGGTTTCTGTGGCCCGAGACCTGTGGGAAATTTACTTTTCACGCCTGTTCCCAGCCTCTGTGAGTTCTCGCCCTTTATGCTAGCTCAAGTGATATGTGCATATTAAACCTGTGTTAACCAAACATGTGTTTGTGTGTCTGTCTGTGCTCCAGGGCAGTGTGGGGACAGGAGTGCAGGTGCTATCTGTGTCTCACAAAGGCATCAAGCTGCTAAAGATGGTGAGAAGCAGCTCTACTGCCTCAGACTACTTCAGAGTGCTGAGGCCTTACAGGTTAGAATGGGAAATCACCCATAGGTAATCAATATTTCCACATTCCACATTCAAGGAAGTGACATTGGGCTCTTGTTAGACTTCAAATATTACAAGTAAAGTCAGTCCAGTGACCTTTTGCAACATTCTTCATCACACTCTCTGCTCTGTCTTGACCAATGTGTCTTTCTGCACATCACTTCCTCTGCAGCTACTCGGACATCCTGTTTGTCTCAATACCATCTAAGAACATGCTGGAGTTCAACCTGAGCAACGAGAAGCTGATCCTGTTTTCCGCCAAGGCCTCGCAAGTCAAACACATGATCGACTACTTCCTCACAGAACTTAAGAAGGTCAGGGGTCATGTGTGAGGAACTCGTTGGTGTGTGTATGAGCTAGAAATGAGAGTGAGACTCGAAAGGCCTTAGAAAATACAATTTGTCACTACACCATACATTCTGAGATTTATTGTCTATAAAATCGGTTGTTTAATACGACATTTTCTGTCTTATTTTGTACATTAACCAACTTTTTTCACCTGATGAGCCACACTGATATTCATTGTTGTGTTTTGATGATGCATTCAACCCCCCCCCCCCCCCTCTGTCTCAGGACTCGGACTATGTGGTGGCAGTGAGGAATTACATTACTGATGACAGGACTCTGCTCAACTTCCACAAAGGAGACATCATCAGACTGCAGCACATGGATGGCCTAGAAGCTGGTGAGATGCAAAAACACATAAAATACACAATGCATCCATAACTGGCGCAGTGATACCTGCCTCTGTGAGTCACGTGCAATATGTTTGTGAACTTTTGTGCATCACGATGTACATGGATGATTGTGTGAGTGTGTGTGTGTTCAGGCAAAAATTACGGCTGCATCGTGAAGAAGAAAGTCGTGCTTCTGGAGGAACTAAAGAGAGAAACTCCTGAGTTTGGTGGGTTCAGCAATTGTGTTACTACTTGGTGGGATCTGTTGTGTGTCAGACTGAGTGTCTGTGTGGTTGCTTTCCTGTTTGTTTTTTCATTTCTAAGATCCTTAACATCAGCATTCCTCACTCTTTGTGGAGAACTAAGAACTAACTAAAAACTCTCAACTTGATTCATACGTTTTTGAGTTTTATCCTCTTAATTGGACTCAAAAAAACAAAGATTTGAAACCATCATCTTTAGCTTTTACTGTTCTTTGCATGTGAGAGTTCAGGGTTTCTTTGTATTATTTGATTGGTTTCTGTTTTTGCATATAAACCTCTTGCTGAATATTGTCTGCGTCTTTGTGTGTAGGCTTTCGGTTTGGGGCTGTTTATGGAAAATCAGGAGTGTTCCCCACTGAGTATGTCCGTCCGGTGGCTGCCCCAGACTTCCTGGTTCTCCCTCCTGACCGTATGGAGCCTCGAGACAGACAGGGACAAGTGGCTGCATCTGCTGCGGTTGCTGTGGCGATGGGCTCGGCTGTAGCTGCCCATGAGCTTGACATCTCTACAGAGGTGCAAAGCTGGAAGTTGATTAATTAATAGTGTTACAGCTGCATTTTTCTAAAATATATAAATGTCTCATCATAGAAAAATAATATTTATTTTATGCTTCATGTAAGTGCTACTATTTCTGGGTTTTTTCTGTTGCGACTGTGTGTGTGTGTGTGTGTGTGTGCATCAGGTAGTGAATGAGATGTATGGTGACAGTGTGAGCATCGAGCTGGACGAACTGACTCTGCACAGCGGCCAGTACCACATGGCCGAGTTTACCAAGAAGTACTTTAGGGAGGCACAGAGGAACAGAAGGTCAAATGCACAACACAAGGCCGAATTAAAGCAGGCATGTCCTCACTTTTAGAGTCCACAGCTCACATTGGTCGTTGCTGTAATCCCCCCCCACAGTAATCAGAAGACCAAAAAGGGAAAGGAGAACAAGGACCCTTTTGATATCATCAAATTCTCTAAGGTAAAACGTTTTGTCCTTGTTTAACGTTGGAATGCGATTTGAATTTAAAAAATATATATATTCTCTTACATTCTCATGAACTGTGTTGTACTGCTCTTACACAATCACAAATCTTGGTTTTGTGCCACCAGTCTCCAATCCAGGAGTCGCTGATAGACTTCTCGGACAGTGGGATGAACAGAGTGGCTGCTGACATCTTCTTAGGTGAGGAAAGGGTAAGAAGAAGAGTGATAAATACAGATAAAAGATTGAAGAGGAAGATGAAGAAGTACCCAGTGGCTACAGATGTCATTACTCTAAACAAATAGCCTACTGTTGTAGAAAATTGGCAGGCCTCCAGATGCTTTATCATTACTTTTAGATAATTTGTGGTGTTCTATGTTTTTTTCCAGCTATAATGAAATTCATGGGAGACTTTCCATTGAAGGGTCAGACAGAGCAGGGTCTGGTCACCACTATACTGAAGGTATGCACACACACACACACACACACACTAGATTGACTTAAATCTGATGTAATACATTTCCATTGTAAAGAAACCTTTTTTTTTATCAAACTTTTTTGTTTTTGGAATGTGCTCATTGATGTAGTTAAGTGGTGATCATGGCCTGATGAGGGATGAAACCTACTGCCAGGTGATGAAGCAAGTTACGGCCAACACCAGCTCCAAACCGTAAGACTCCTGTGCAATTCATGTCAGCTGCTGACTTTGGGTTTGACGCTATTGGTGCGACTTATTCTGTGGGCATCTGCTTGCGTAGGGACAGTTGTCAGAGAGGATGGAGGCTCTTCTATATCATGACGGCTTTCCACCGCTGCTCAGATGTCATGAAGCCATTTTTGCTGAAGTTTCTTCAGGATGCCGGTGACAATCCCGGGATGCAATATCAAGGTAAACTATTAACAAACAAGCTGGAGTGCTCTACCCATGACTACCAGTCTGAGGGCGTTTGTCGATACTGTTGATCGGCCGCTGCTCTTAACTTGCAGGTATTACCAAGGCATGTGAGCAAAATCTGAGGAGGACGTTTCAATACGGCGGACGCATACAGCATCCCAACAACATGGAACTCAAAGCTATGCTGGTTAGTCTCACCCATGTAGTCTTTATATGGCTTATGCACAGCTTGGAACGTTAAAATAGGCAGACCAAAAAGGAAACCATAAGATGAATGACTAAAGCCCATATTTAAAAGTGCTGCAGGAAATTCCAGAACCTATTTTTCCCCACAGGCTGGGCGGAGCTCCAAGAGACAACTTTTCTTACTGCCAGGTGGGATCGAAAGACACCTGAAAATCAAGACGTGCTCTGTGAGTCAATCTCTCACACAAATGTGCACAAACACAATACTAGAACTGGAATATATATATTATATATACAGTAAATACTTCCTGTTACCAAACCCCTTCTGAAACCAAACGCTCGATCAACAATGAACTCTGATTATGTCCTCGATTGAGCTGTAGCTATGGATGGATGGATGGATCATGGATATGTGTGCGCACACACACACCAAAAATAAAGCAACGTTTGGTTGTCATGCAAAGGTGTTCTTTATCTCAGGTTGCACTGGACGTCATCGAGGAACTTTGCTATGAGATGGGACTGCATAGGGCGGAGGCGTTGGATGAATATGCAGTTTTTTTGGTGACGCACAAAGGTAATGGGGATTTAGCTTTTCACACTGAAGAACATCCATGTAAGCACTCTTGACCAATTCACTAAAGGTAAACGGGTAGTAACCGAACTGTGTGTCCGCACAGGTCAGAATGTGCGCCCCTTGAACAAGCGGGAGTACATCCTGGACATTGCGACAGAGGCAGAGCCGGTGGACACAAATTACAGTCTGTGGTTTAGGAGAGTCATGTGGAGTCTGGCTCTCAAACTTGACAATGAACTCTATGTCACCATGCACTATAATCAGGTAGACATGAATAACTTACAACTGGTTAATGTTCTATTTCTGAGTAAAATTTCTGTATATGTGGCTAGCTTTACAGCAATTTCTAAGGACATACAGAAGATGATATTTCTAAATTTCTATTATAGAACTGCAGCTTTTCTTCTCTGGAGGGTAGAGCAGATCCATGTTGTAACCTTAGTTGTCTTAATGAGGCATTTGTGTGACATGATGACATCAGACTCTTCAACTAATATTTTTTCTAGAGATGATATCCACCAAAACATGCAAACAGTCCAATAACCTGCAGGCAGATGCAAAATCCAGAAAGAGGGTGAGGTCAAAACTTGGAAAAATCTTCCCTATTAGGGATAGGCTGCAAGCATTGCACACAAGGGTTAGGGAGCACATGCACAAATAAAACAGGAGGCAATTATTGTGAGACAGGGGTGATAACCGGGATGCAATCACAATGGAGGATAGGAAGAGTGAAATGAGAGGAAAATCAAGAAAGAGACAAAACTGGAAATACATTATAATTTTAAAAACTAAAATAGTTTGTCAAATTATAATGTATTTCCAACTTTAACTAACTAGTTTGGTGAGTTATGTCAGAAAATATGTCAAGATTTTTGAATTTATCTGACATATAAAGGGCCTACAGTAAAATAAGTAACAGTCCTCACTATGTGTCTGTGCTGAAGGTGTTGCCAGATTACCTGAAGGCCCTGCTGAGTGTGGTTCCTCAGGGTAAAGTCAGTGAGCAGCATCTGCAGCAGATCGCCAGACTGGCTGCCCTGCAGCATCGTGCCAAGGACACCATCTACTTGCCGACTCTGTAAATATATACAGAGAATTACACTACATATGCAGCATTCAGCTGCAAGGGTTCCATTGTATATATTGCAGTACCGTCAATAAATGTATAGAAACAAATAACTGCAGCCTCTCAGGCATCACTGGTTTGTTTTGTGCCTGTGTATGTATTTTAGTCATGAGGTGCAGGAGTGTGTCCCCCCACCGTTCTACGGCAAACAGGGTTCCCAGCCATGGCTGAACATGACAACTCAACACATGCAGCAGGTTCAGCCCTTAAATCCACACCAGGCCTGTGCACAATTTCTAGGTAAAACTCTGTGAATCTGTGTGTGTGTGTGCGTAATTCGGTTCTAAATAATTGTTTTCAGAGTTAGTAGCAAGCCAGAAAGGTTGTTCATAGAAATGTGTATGGGCCAGTCATGAGGACAATAAAGTTAAGAGGACAATAATTGTTTGATGCTGCACTGTCATGCACATGTAAGTACCTTTTGTTAAGGTAACTGACTTTTAGTTTAAATTTATTTCCACGTTTAAAGTAACCTCTTGATGTGTTTTTACTCAGGTCTTGTCAGTGCCTTCCCCATGTTTGGCTCTTCGTTCTTCTACATCCAGAGCTGTAACTCTGCTCCCATCCAGGCCCCTTGCATCCTGGCTGTGAATCTAAATGGGCTGCACTTCCTACACAAGGACACTCACGTATGTTACAGACATACAAAAAGGCACCCGCTCACACATATCCAAATCATTTCATCTTACATGCATCACATTCCAGGAAAAATGGTCAGTCTGGGCAGGCAGCTAAATGGGCAACATTATGCATTAAAAGCAATACTTGTTCTTATTATCCCCTATGAGGAGCGAAGGAGAGCAAAGGGGCTTATGGGAAACGGTTCTGATCATCCTTTGTTTTTGGACCATAATATATATTATAACATTTTGTTGATAACACAAGCAAGTACTGAAGTTGTGCTTTTAGATATTTCTGCATTTCCATGGTTACATGTTGGAATTTTCCTCATTCTGATGGTTTGTTAGAAAATTTCATATACTATTCTGTATTTATATATTTTTTTTGCAATGCTGTGGTGCCTGCGTATAATTAGGAACTTTAATGTTTGAATAGTTTTTTTAATTTCCATGGTTACATATTGAATTAAGAGATGCTTGTCTTAGATGGAGATTTCTGGGGAAAGCCCTTTTATTTACCCCAAAACTTCTCACACTAATATTTAAAAAACAAAGAAATTGGCTCCCTCTGCTGGTTTTATGTTTACTGCTCCAACAGGTCTATTTATTCATATATATATATAAATACATTGAAATGGTTGAGGAAATAAAACAATTATACATATAGTAATTACATTGTAATATCTGTGTATAGCTGTCTTTTGAACTATGTTGGGCTTCTTGACACGTGTGGCTTGCCATACATTCATGTGTCTCTATTAGGAGGTCATGGTACGTTGCCCCCTGAAGGAGATTCAGTCAACTCGCACCCAGAGACCAACTTCAGGCTCTAGCTATCCATATGTGGAGATTGTGGTAGGAGATCTGGTCAACCAACGCATCACACAGCTACAGCTGGAGCAGGTGTGTGTGTGAGTTAGAGATAGAGTGAAAAAGAGAGAGTGAGGGATGCACACACATATTGTTAATATCAGAATATTTTAATGCAATGCTTCCTTTGAAATTTTACTCATTGTGTATTTGTGTGTTTTGTAGGGCTTGGAGCTGTGCCGAGTCATTGCAATGCACATGGAGAACATGCTGTCAGTCAGAGAAAAGAGACTCACTTTGCCACCCAGTGAAATCACCTTGCTATAGCAAACATTCACACACAGAAATAACACTTTATGCCTCATAGCTGTACTGTATCTACCTCTGTATTAAAAATATAATATTTTCTAAGTAGAAATATTTCTGTCAAGTAATTAATATACTGATGATGAAGTCATATACAGTTCACACACACGATGACTTTTCCATTCGGTAAGTCAGTAGACCTGTACTTTGTACACGATTAAACACAAATGTAATTCTAAACTTAATATATACATGTGTCTAAAATGCAAAGTAAAGAATGTCTCAGATTTGGATATTTGTTAATGCTACAAAATACAATCGTTAATATTATCTTCCCTGTCATGAATTTAAGGAACAGTGGCACTATCTTTAGGAGAAACACATTCTCGGATCAAAGACACTGGCCACATCAGTGAGCAATTTGCACTAATTGAAATGATGATCATGATTTATATATATTTTGTAAATTAATGTTGTACACAATTCATGGATGTGGTAAATGTGCATTAAAGTTTGCAGCAAAAAAGATTGTGTGAATTTGTTTATTAAAGAACTGAACACAAACAAAAACATACTTATAAAAATATCTTAAACAGCAATACATTTAAATGTATAAATAAAACATAAAACGTGCATTCCGGCGCATTCTTTGCTACAAACCAAGCATCTCTCTCTCTCTCTCTCTCTCTCTCTCTCCCCGGCTGTGTGGGCGTTCCTGGGTGGTTGCTCGCAGATTTCCATTGGCTGAGCGACGTCTAGGTCCGTGTGAACCGGGAAGAGGCGGGGTCTGCGGTCAAACCCAGCGCGACCCAAACAGCACCGGGAGGGAGAGAGAGGGAGAGCCGCAACCTGCAGCAGCGGTAGCGTCGCAGCCCCGCGTTCAGCCTGCATGGGCTAGTTGAATAGCTAGCTTAGCACCGTCCGACTGCACCGCACCGCACCGCACCGTCCCCGTCCCCACACCCCACCCCACCCGGCCCTGCCTGGCCCCCTGCCCGGCCCAAAAGATGATGAAGTTTAGGTTTCGTCGGCAGGGCACCGACCCTCAGAGAGAGAAAATTAAACGGGAGCTCTTCGCCTTCAACAAGGTAAAGTAACGGGACTGGGGGGGAGGCTTTGCCCCCCCCCCCTTTAACTGTGCCCCAGAACTCTTTATCTTAAAACGGGACAACGTTTCAAATCCCGTTTTTGCAGCTTTTTTTCCTCTATTGGTTCTCCGGCTTCAGTCCCATTTCAGCCCTCAGCTGTGAACTGATTGCTCATTGCCGCTGCGTGTTTGTATTTGTGGTCGTGCGTGCGTGCGTGCGTGCGTGCGGTTCTTATTAGGGCATGTTAATTGGCTTTCACCCAAACGAGGCCCACCAGAACCCCGCAACAAGAACACGGGAACGTGTCTGAGCAACGTAAACCCCGAATTGATACATGTAGTTAACGCCAACACCAGATTATGTCAGGGATGAGGATGATGAGAATCTCCAGATTAAGGAGATTTAGTTTAAATTGTGATTGACCCATATTGATCAAAAATGGCTGTCAGCGTATGCAGAGTATTTGTGCAAAGAGAAACCGGCTGAGCGGTCATGAACTCAGGTTTAGGTGTCATTGGCCAAAAAGTGGAGCAAGCTTCAAAGAGAGCAGGACTGACCAAACGTTGTGCTTTGATGTGCACTGGTTGACGCTAAGTGACCCACCGCTACGCACGATTGGATTCATATTTGGATTACTAATGCAGCTCGTAATCCGGGTCTATGTAGTTTTTGGAGGTGGAAATATGTATTAGACACCAATTTATATGCCTGAGATAATGCAGGTTAAGAATAATCTGAATTGATGCATCTATGACGCTGTGATCTCATGATTCCCAGATGTTAGAATAGGTTTCCAAAGTCAAATATAGGTGTTCTTGCTTAATTGGGCATGCGAGGCAGCTGGTTAAAGTGACATCCCCACAGCGTGTGCCGCTTCCTGGATGCAATGATGCAACGATTTATGTTCTCCTCATAATGATGCAAATTGAAATGCATTCAATGTGAAAATTTACAACCTCACCAATACTCTTACTCTTTTCTGGTGCCTGCTAATGAACCCAATTTTATTTTGGCAGACTATTTTCTGATTGATCAGGTTTTAGTTAATTCGTTACCTGGTATTTTCTTGGATGATTTGTTTGGTTAAAAAAAAAAGAAGTATATTTTATTGACTAACCTATAACAAATAACACTGTCATACCAAGTCTTCTTTTGGTAGCTGCAACAAACAAAATTGTGTCATTTTTGCGTTAACGTTTTAAATTAAATCAATGCTTCAAATGAAATTTAGTGAATGCTTTTGACAGTATTAGGATGCGATACACTTGAACATTGAGGCGAGCTGAATGGTGCGTCGTGACTGAAGTCCATAAACGGCTTGTTGCACTGTGACATGTTTTTTTTTTTTTTTTTTTTTTAAAGGTGTCCTCCAGCTGCCACAACTATCACAGAGGTGGTCTGTCGAAAGGAATGTTACCGCCTCTGTTCCTGTGTTAGCCAATCATCCGAGAGCAGATTGCTGCGTAAAATAAACAAAATCAATGCTTTATCTCATCCGAGTCCAGAGCTCGAGAAACTCATTTCAAAAACGTTTCTTTTTAATATGCTTTTGACAAGTTTGAGGCGTAAACAAAATGTCTGTTCTGTTTTAAATGTTCTCCCAGCCGTCTGTCTTCTCCCGGCAAGAGGAAGAGGAAAAACTGACTTCGCATTAATCCTCTTCACTGTAGTCTGCGGAGTATTTTAATAAAGCCCTGTCGCTGCCATGAGGAGTTCTTAAAAACTTCCCCTAACTTTACGGAGGGCGTTTTCCCCTTTTTGACGCCTCACTGACTACACACACACACACCCACACACATATTCCTTTGTCTTCTGGTATCAGCTGTTGATCTTTTTGTCTTTTCCACTCCTCCCCTGTCATAGACTGTGGAGCATGGGTTCCCTCATCAACCCAGTGCTTTGGCTTTCGATCCGAAGCTGCAACTTATGGCCATCGGCACAAAGTCAGGAGCCATCAAAGTGTATCCTTTTTGTCGTCATTGAGATCGTGCAACAGAAACCTCCCCATCAGTCACAGAGAGGCGAGGCCGTAAGCGAATTTTTTTTCCGATGACCCAACTGTATAAATCCAAATTTACCAAAACAGTCATTTTGAAACAATAAATTCTCTGCATGTCATTTGTTTAAAACTAAAAATGCTTGTACTTCCGACAGTGAATGAGTTTGCATTCAGTCCTTGTATGTGGAATCCTAAAGTGGCGATAACAACAAAGCTGTATATAAAATATGCACTACGGTACTTCATCAAATCATCTTAATGCGTGGCGAAACTGTAAAGACTCATTTTCTGCACCCGAGTCTCTGTTGATTATACGTTCCATAATCCAGCTGTCTTCGACTTGCAGGACAAGTATAATCCGAAAAGTCCCGACCGGCGGCTGGGAGAGACGAGACGTTTGCTCTGTTAATCTGTACTCCAGTTTCCGCTTTGGGTTTGATGCACACCTGTCTGGCTGTTTTAAGGTTTTGTTCTTTGGTGTAAAATCTAATTTCCTATGCAGGGGTTATTCATTTTTTAAATGTGTATGCAAAGCTCCTCGCTGTTTTGTGCTTTTGTGCAAGTTAAGGTTTGTTTGCATTTCTTGGCCCTTCATGGGCTTTCCTGCTCTGTTGATGACTCACTGGGATATTCTACTGTTCTAAAACCACTTATCTAAGGTATTTGTACCATGGCGTATTGCTGGGTGTGCTCTCGGTGTCTGTGGGAAGATGCATTGTTGTTTTTTGGTAAACAACCCCTTAGTTTCACTGCACTTATTCCAAAGGGCAGACATTAAAATGATCACGCATACACTGATGAAGTCGCCGTCTGAATTACTCTACAGCGTCAACGCATTTTCTCAAGACGGATGCAGTTTCAGGTTCACTAAATTTCAGTGTAATTTTGTTTCCTGTGGTTTAGATAACATGGTCAAAGTGAGGGTTGGTCACCACCCGAGTGCGTCATCACGCCGCTGTGCTCTCCCTCCTTCACCATACTGTCACCGCTTCCAGGTCACTGCTGTTAATGTACAGTCGAACTGCTGGAGGGAGCCGTGATGAGAAAAACAAAAACATTACAAACATTGTTAGCAAAGGATTCCTTCCTCTGAGGAAATGCCTCTTTATTTCCACACCCGTTTTGGGTCAAAGACGGTATAGGATTGTCTTTTTTGGTTCAGCGACCGGCTGAGCGAAGCTGCTCTGAAAATGAGTATATGTTTGGCTCACAAGAGGCATCAAGGCAAAACCATAATCTGGCTCAGCGCATCAGTCGTGTCAGAAGTTCCAGCAGCCTGGTTGCTTGTGCAATATCCGCCTGACGGAGCACTGAGACATTCTATCTCTCACCCACCTCTGTCATGACTACGTTGTAATAAATAACAGACCAGCGTCTCTGATAGCCGTCTGCCACTTTGTTGTTCTCCGTTATTCTGCGCTGGTCAAGCACCGGCATCTTAAGAAAATTAAGCGCTTGGATGTTTGCAATTTTCTCGTTTGTCTTCCGTGTTTCATTTTCATATGAATCCAGTGGTTGTCTCTGAGGATATGCTCACAGTAGGTGGTGTATGGCTTCTTAATCAGTATGTGCGTGTTTAACAGGGTGCGAAGGAGACT
This sequence comes from Brachionichthys hirsutus, assembly GCF_040956055.1. Classification (NCBI taxonomy): domain Eukaryota; kingdom Metazoa; phylum Chordata; class Actinopteri; order Lophiiformes; family Brachionichthyidae; genus Brachionichthys; species Brachionichthys hirsutus. The sequence goes on from NW_027180343.1 coordinate 132,399, forward strand.
GGCTGTGGCTGTGTGCAGATGCAGCGGCCCGGAGAATGGACTCTTTCAGAGACAGAGACTGGTGGTGCCTGGCACCACGGAGAGAGATAGATGGCTGGAGAAATGGAGGAGGTGGAGAGATGGAGATAAACTGAGGCAGTAAAGACGAGGGAGTGTGAAGGAGACGGAAAAGAGGGCAAAATAACTCCACTTAACGGCTATCCCTCCTAGAACAAAGTGACCGACCATGCAAAACTCAGACTAGTCATCCAGCTTTTTTTTAACAAGGTCCCAGCTGGTGTTGGATTTTTGTGGAAGTCAGCACATGTATCCCTCGAAGAATGTGTGGAAAATGTAAGTCAGGATTATAAGGGGAATCCTGTTGCAGGAATATACAGACATGTAGCATCTTGTTTTAAACTGTCGTTGCATTGAACGGTGGTTCCTATCCTTGGTCTCAGGATCCACCAAAGGTTTCCAGTGTAGCATCCCCTGGTTTTTAATTCAAAGGATTCTAAAAAGTTATATTACCTCTGTTCATGGAGTGTAAAGAATCTTTGAAATTGAAATAGCACGAGGAAGTAATTTACTGTGTTTTTTTTTGTCTTTTAGAAAGATTACTGACGTTAGAACAGATGTTATATTACGAAGCGGTAGGGTGTGGCCCAAAGAACAATCCATTAGGCTTTGGTGGCGATCCAGATAATCTTTTAGAGCCTGAATTGTTTAAAAGCATTTCTGACCTGTTGTTTGGGCCAACAACAAGGTTTCTACCTTCTACCTTCATAGATGCATGAAGTAAAACTTCACCATAAGATCTATCACGGAAACAAAAGTGTGATCTGGATCCAACCCGTCTAATGATCCAGAATGTTACAGACTCGCAGCCAGTATCAGAATTATATCTGACACTCTGCCGATTCAGTGTGGAGTCCAACTGAATGGATTTTCTAAACATTAATCCTGAAGAAAACCATCAAAATATCTTTTTTTTTCTTTCTGTAATAACTATCAGACTAATAGTAATACAGTACGAGTTTAAATTCCAGATTTTCATGGCTATTTTATTATGTTTTTACTATTTATTTTATTGGTTTATAAAATGTCCAAAACATTGTGAATTGTGGAGTGGAACATTTTTCTTATTCAATAGTTTGAACTCGTGTCCTCGCTCTTGGCGCGATTTCTCCTGCTCTCCGCTCCTCACGCGTTCACGTTGAACTTCTTGCTCGAGTTTCTCACTTGTTTTTTCTGCTTCTCCTTCCCTTCGTGTTTATAAAGGCAGAATCATATTACAACTGAGAGTTTCTCCGATCGACCACAGGCTGGGGCTCGGCAGAAGGGGGGGGGCATTGTATTGCCTAGTTTCATATGTGCATGTCGATGGAGGTTGTGGGGGGGGGGGATTCTTATGGAGTCTGTCTCCTGTCGAAGAATGCATGTTGGGTTGGCCTGGGTTGACCCTCCGTGTGTGTGTGTGTGTGTGTGCAGATGGGTGAGTAAGAGCTTTGTTGATGAGTTTAGTCTTAATAAAGGAAGCTTTTGAATTGGTTTCCACGTCAACCAACCGAGTTGCTTGGGATGAGAACTGCTCACGGACTGGAGCATATTAAAAGTGTGAAGCTGAGATGTATTGGCTACGGGGGAAAAAGCCAGATTGCTATATAGCGTGGTTTGAATCCAAACCCGTTAGATTTGCCTCATGTGGAAAAAGATCCAACCGTGCAACGTCTATCAATATCCAGCAGGAAGGAAACTGAGCTAATATTTACACCCACACGAGCACTTTGATGTGGATGTCTGTGGGTGAGCTCCAGTTCTCCTGTCTGTGCGACATCCTGCTGGATGTGTCCTCGCCGTGTTTCTTCACGTTCTAGTTGTCGATGACCAGGGTTGTTTGCTTGTGTCTACAGTTTCATTTTTGTACGCAGAACATGAGTACCAGGTATTTAAACACTGGGGAGTCATCCAGTTTAGCAATCTCAGAGTGTACATGTATAATATTGATCAAATTGAACATTAATCTTTGTTTCCCTATTTCATGGCATGAAATGTGGAGCCTCTTCCTTGAGGCGAAGGAATCCGGAATTGCTTGGCTGCACCGATGTCAGCAGATTTTTGTATTTTGTGGTGAAATGGTTGGGGTTACCAGGTATTTCAATGTGCTTGTTTGGGCCACGCACTTTCCTTTACTTAAGTGCTCCCATGCTAATTAGTGCCAGATTTGTATTTACAACAAGTTGCACGGATTTGTTTTCATGCTAAGCTCCTGTTTTTGTCGTATGGAGTGTTGTATGTCTTCTCCTACAGCTCACTGTCTGGGGTGTTTTTGTTTTGGTCGCTCCTCTTGCATACTTTCTGTCCCACCAACATCTCTATTTCTGTTTTTATCTCTTTCACATTCTGTCCTGTGACTACTAGATCTTGAACCTCATTGATATTCATGAAGAATAAAAGGACCTTTAAAAACATCCACCACCTTCCCCTTTGGCTTCTTTTGAGCCTCTGCTCTAACGAGAGGCTGTGTGGACTCATCAACTTGAGAAATTAAAAACAGAATTGATAAGGGTTAAAAAGCTTTCCTGAAGGATTGATTTCACGTGAACGAATGACTAAAATGCAGGGAAAGAGAGTACCGGTACTGCATATTCTTCAAAAACATAATATTGTCAAAATGACCTTTCCCTTCCGGATGCGACTGCAGTGTGAACACTCAAATCACAATTCAGTAGGTTTTTATTTTCAGGTTGCTTATATAGATATGGATGATGGTAACAACTGGGAAGTGAGGTGGCGTATTAAATAGATAAATGGAAACATGCTTTAATCGGATCCTGTTTTTGCTTCCTTCCCCGCTGACTAAACCTAACAATCTGTCATCGCAGTAGAATTAACAATATGGGCAGCTGTGGTTTGAATAGAACAGTAAGAATCCTAGCCTGCTGATGTTGAGGTGGTACAATGTTATGATTTTTGTATATGCAGAAGCATCAAATGAATTCTAGTTCTGATCTAATGTTGGTGCTGAAAAAACCAAGAGAAGTTTGACTGTCTAAACTCATCTTTTGCGGGAAGTTTATGCTGACGAGACGAATTGTGTGTGGAGGCAAAATCGTGGCAGCACCAATGCCCAGAGGATTTGTTTTCTGGGGACCATGGAGGCTCATGCTGCTCTAGATAAATTGGGCATGTCCTGTTGCTGTTTTCAGTCAGGTACATCTTCATGGAGTGTGTGCACTGACCAAGGGGGGGGGGGGGGCAGAGGGGGGAGGTGTGGGAGGCGGAGAGCCACTAGTTGAGACAGAGGATGCAAATGAGACGGGATTGTTTCCCCAGTTGGTGGGTGGAGTTGTTTGGCTTGTTTTGTTGTTGACTGCTTTTGCCAGATGGCTGGAGGGGTGTGACGCTTTGTGTGCGAGGAAGACGGGGAGTTGGAGGAAAAATGCTCAAAGATTTAAAACTAAAAACTTATTTGTTGTCTGGATTCTGACTCGTAGCATTTTATGTTTATTGTTGGTTTTAAACAATTCTGACTTTTTCTTCTGAAGATCTAATTCTATTTCCGTGTGGTCAATTTGTACGGTCATCACAGGATCTAGTGGTCTGTCCTTCCTGCCCCCCCGTAACTTGTATCAGATTTGTGTGTGTGTGTGTGTGTGTGTGTGTGTGTGTGAGGGTTTATTGGTTGTTGCTGGTGTGTCCTCGTGGAGGACAATGCCTTCTGTTTGTCTGTATTCAGACCGTGAAATCGCTTTATCCCCGCTAACGCTGTCTCTCTCTCTGCATCACCGGGCAACTGCTCGCGTGTTTTATGTTTAATGTTGGTGTGTGTGTGTGTGTGTGTGTGTGTGTCTGTCTGCGTCTGAGAGAGAGAGAGCGACAGGAAGACAGTGATTCAGTGATTACGACTCAGTTTGCCTCTATTGTAGACATTTCTGGGTTCTCTGGTGAGCAATGCAACAAATCTTTGCTCGTGCGATGAAGGTTTCTTTGCCCTGATCTGTTCACTCAGATCGTCGTCCGACAGGTTGCTCAATTATTTAGGCTGAAATGTGTTACTGAAAGTGATATTAAATGAAACTCCTGAGCATTTGCATCAAATCTTGTGTACACGCAGCTCAAGAGCTTTCTTGGAGCCTGTCTCACTGGTTTTATTACTTTCTTGTACTAAAGCTTTTGGTTTTATATCTAAATTGGATCGAGGCCGTTGAATAACGAGTTTGAGTCGGTGTTTTCAGCTTTTTACGACGTGCTGACCTGACCGCTTGTATCCTTTGGTGTTACACTCTTCTCTCGTGTTTGTCTGGACTCTGGGAGAAGACGCCGTCTTTCTGTGTTTGCTGTGCTGTCTTGCATCTCATGTTTTTTGTAATCCACATGTTTTCTATTTAAGTATATCTTTATGGGACACTTTCAGTCCCTCCTCAGGAATATTTATTCTTCAAACGACGGCGCTGAAGTCAAAGATTTTAATTTGTCAAATACTTCCGTCAGCCTGAATGTTAATTAGCAAAATAATTCTGCAAATAAACTAAATTAATACGGCAGTAACATTACCTACCAGTGTATCTACAAGGCTTTCATTTCACACCGTTGTGTTCCTGTGACTCTTTTATAGTACTATCTAATTTATATTGTAACGCTGTTTTGTTTAGCCAGCTTAACATTTTGAAAAGCGCTTCATAGAATTGTGATGAAGGCGCTACGGTCGTCTCGGCACGACCGCAAACCGCTGCTGTCTATCCGCCTCACACAACTGGAGGGACAGCAGCCCCTCCCATCATCGTTCATCATCGGTACGATTGGCATGAACTCTGCACACCCCATCTCCCTGTGACACAGCTGATTCACACATGTTGGCTGTTCACTCCAATCATCCTTTTAGTTGTGTTTGCATTGATTTGTTGCTGGGAATCAGATGAAAAGTTGTCCTATCATTCAATATGAAGCCATAGGAGATGGTGGTGAAACTATAAGACAGACTATAAGACACAGGAGTTAGCCAGCAATCGTTAGAAAGCCAAAACTGAGTAAAAGTAAAAACAGACGCTGTGAGTCATTAAGCACCTGATAAATGTCTCGGCCAAGTGCATAACTTCCTTTTTAAGGGCATGAAATGCTATATATTGTTTCTGAGAGGTAGACAGAGATGCCAAGACTATCTGGATTGGATGTTTCGTGACCTATGAGTAAACGTTCCCCTCACACCATCCTCCACCTGCCTGAGGCAACAGTGAATAAAACTCAGGGACAGGAAGTGACGACACAAAAGGAATGCCTGAGTATATAACACTCAGCTGGGCCTCTGGGGAATAAGAAGGGATTTAACTTGAGAAAAAGAGGCATACATGTTCTCTGCCCGAGAATCATAATTGGGCATAATGGAGTTAGATGAAGTGGGACCTGAAGGAGGGAACTTAGAGCAGGGAAAGGAGACAGCTGAGGAATGCTGGAATTAAATCTTTCTGGACCCCTGCTGGGTAAAAAGCCAGGCGTGGTGGCATGGAAGGTTTGAACAAAGAAGCAAACTTTTGTAACCTTTCTTATAAATAGAGACCTGTTAAAGACAGAGGTGATTAAAGAAAGTGAGAAACTATAAATAAATTACTGGCTTCTTGAATATAACTGGTTGAGATTGGACAGGAAAAAGGAACATGATAGGAGAGGGGATATGTATGCAATTCTTTTGCACATGCAGGGAACAGGAAAGAGTCTGTGCTATTCAATTGGAAAAGAATGACAATAGAAGGATATTAAAAGTATTTACTTTTATTTACCTTGTATGCAATAATGTAAACAAAGGTGGTCTGAGAACTGAAAAAAACAGCTCAAATACCAACACAAAAAGCCCTTCAAATATCCTATTTTTCTTTTTCTCTATGTTGTATCATGTTACTTGTATAAATAATAGTGTGTCAGTATTGCTCGCAAGTGTCTATTTGTGTAGATGACGTGTGCTACGGTGTCACGGTTCTTAAGTGTAGCTTTTATTTCATCAATTCAGCTTCATTTGCTGACTAATAAACGACTGTCAAGATAGCTGGTGATTACACAAACACACACACACACACACACACACACGCACACAGAGTGGTGGTTTTGGGCATGTGCGTCAGCTGCTGTTTGGTAATTGCTATGAGCTTTGTTATAGTGTTCTACTTTCTTCGGTGATGGGATAACGAGTCTCTTCTGGTTGCCAGCGTAGACGTGTTTGTTTAAATGTTGGGGCTTCCGTCCTCCCAGGCAACACGCTTTAGTTCTGTTGCTATTTAAAACTAAGAAGCATTGAAGGATGAAGAGGTTCTCAAAAGAGAGTCCCCTCATTACATTACAGCTGGTGTGTGTGAGGCTGTTTGTGTCAGCCCTGTACGGGTAGTCAGCTTCTTGAACAGACTACACTAATATGCAAGCGAGTCATGTTCCTCGACCCGTGGAACATAACGGGGAACCCATGTGGCCAACATGATCATTTCCAAGCATGTTTGATATTTGAGTTAAAGCAGAATGACACTTGACCAAACATTAGTACGCTTTCCTTGACCTGACCCTTGCAGGTATGGCGCCCCTGGAGTGGAGTTCACAGGGCTTCACAAAGACACTGCTGCTGTCACACAAATCCACTTCCTGCCTGGACAGGTGAGTTTAATGCCTCTTGTGTTCTAAATGTGAAAGTGGCTACTCAAGAGAATGCTTCGGTTCACCTTGCTGTGTGACAGGGCCGCCTTCTGTCACTGCTGGACGACAACTCGATCCACCTGTGGGAGCTGGTGGCCAGCACCCAGCGGGAGGTGGGCGGGGTTAAGAAAGAGGGCGTGGTCTGTTTACAGGAACTGAGAAGCTACAGCCTTCCAGGAAGACCGGGGATTGAGAGTTGCAGGTACATCCGAGCCTATTAGTGCCATTTTAGGTTTTCTATATTTTTTTTTATTTACTTCACTTCAAAAGCACGGCATTTCCTGAAGGAGTGGTTAGTCCCACTGCCTTTCCTAACTTGATGGTCATTGGAGGACCTTTGAGCTTGAGCTCCATGTAGAACAAAAAGGCTGACTTTAAGCTGAAGTGCTAACTTGTTCTAATTTTTCTTTTGTTAAAATTAATGACAGTTTAATTCTTCTGATTCTTACACCTCCTCTCCATCTTAGTGCCACTCGGGTAACTGTCCTCCTCTTGCTGAGGTCATGTGACCTGCTCTGCATTGGAGCAGAAGGAGGGGGTGTGTACTTCCTGGAGATGCCTAGTCTGTGTCTGAAGGAAAACCAGACTTTGCTCCAGGATCAGATCACACAGAGGTATGATTGTTTTAGATTAGCCATTAGTCACTTAATTAGGTTTTTATATTTCTATGCCTAATAATGTTTTATTTGCTCATGTTATCTTGTCTCAGACTTTAAACTAAACTCTTGAGTTTCCTCTGCTGACAGCTCCAGCTGTGCAGGCAGGTCTGGAACATGTGGTTCAGGGAACATAAGAACAGTTAGAGCTCTTGAACACAGAGAGTAGAGGAAGGAAGCAAGCGGTATCACATACTGCGAAACCGAAAAATTGGCTTCTTGCAATTTATGTCAAACTAAATAATACACCATTTGTTGCATTAACCGTAACCCTGAAGACCACTGAATTTAAGTTTAAGGTGTTTTAAAATAACTTAAGTTCATAGACATGGGATGTTGTTGCTCTCCATATGTACAGTAAATCTGCAAATGCAATTTCAATGCCAATGTCTATGAAAAGCAGTGCAAGACATATCCAAAAGAATGAGCTCAAAAAGCAAAAATCTTTGCAAATATGATTTCTTTTGTAGAATATAAAAAACATTTTCTCGAACAGGAACGAACATTCTGATAAAGTTATCTCATTCCACTCTTTGCAACAATTTGCAAGAGCACATACACATTTTATTCCCCTATTGAAATTGCAGTGCAAGTTTATCCCAGATTGTGGAGAGAAGTTGCAGTTTTGTGTTACGAGGACAGATCGCCATAAAATAAACAAACGCGCATCCCATCATGTTTGTTTTTCATGCTAGGGCCTTTGTCTCTGCGTTCCGTTGTTGGTGCGCTGGCAGCGTATCACGTAGCTCCTGTTTCTTCTTCAATCTCGCGTGTGACTGTCTGGCCAAACCCCTCGTAGACCAGGCTTGTGTAGGGAAGCGGGCACAACTGAGGCCTTACAAGGACCCTGATAAGGCTGGCGTGTGTGTGCATGGTTGATCTCTATGATTGCCCTGTGTGTGTGTGTGTGCGAAGAAGTGGAGGTTTCAGACAGTGAGGCTTTGTAAAGGCTGCCAAATCAGTGTTCCGGTTAGGGAAGTGTTACAGCTGAATCTCCAGCGTACACACACACACACACACACACACACACACACACACATGGATAGAGGCTCATCACCAGGACTCGGTAGCAGGATGCTGGAATCCCTAAAAATACTTGTGAAAGGCGAAATGGACACAATGGAATGCTTTGTTGGTAATGCTTCCGCCTCTGTGCTTCCGGAGAGGATCTTCCTCAGTGACCACTACCAAAGCAGTCAGGAGGGTGTGTGTGTGTGTGTGTGTGTGTGTGTGTGTGTGTGTGTGAACATCTGTGTTGGGATGATCTGCAGCTTCCTCATCTATAGCTAGAGCCCTGAAAGCTTCAATGCCCTCTTCTTCCTCCTTTATTTATCTCTTTTGTTTTCTTCATATCTCCCACTGCCGTTTCCTCTTCTGCTGGCTTTTCATCCATGTCTTTCGCCGAGGGAATCCTCTGACATTTCAAGGGTGTGTTCTGCTCTACATTCCAAAGCTTCCTCATAAAATTCCATAGATCCCAAGCTTCAGCGGTTCAGCTCCAGTTTTGATTTCTTTTTTCCTTTTTGAAGTCTGGAGCCTTGGAACGTTTGGTGCACATTCTATATTCTATTCTATTCTCAATATTAATAATGTATACATTTTTTAATAATTCATCCCTCTTCAGCATGATGCGCTCCCACACTGCGAATCCTTTCATCTAGTTCTGAACTGTTGATATGTAATTCATAGCCCATTGGCTTTCAAAAAGCCTTCTGCTGTATTCTCATGACTAATCTTTTGTTTCCCCAGCCTGCCAGATGATTACAGATGTGGGAAATCACTGGGGCCTGTAGAGTCTCTTCAGGAACATCCTCAGCAGCCGGGGAAGATTTTGGTTGGCTACAGCCGGGGTCTTGTGGTCCTATGGGATCTGAGCACCCGCCACACCGAGCAGCTCTTCCTTGGGAAACAGGTATGCGATTTACTGAGCAGAGTTTCGTGTACACTTACATTTCTTCTTCCTGAAATGTAATGATTTTACAAAGAATGTTTTCATATTGTTTAATGAAGGGTGTGTGTATGTGTATGTGTGTGTGTGTGTGTGTGTGTCCAGCAACTGGAGAGCCTGGTGTGGGAACGCTCTGGAAATCTGTTTGTTAGTTCCCATAATGATGGTGGTTACGCCGTATGGGCTGTCGCTGACGGCAGCACCTACAATCATCAACCCGTATCCTCCACCATACCTTATGGTGAGAAACGCACACACACACACACACACACACACACACACACACACACACACACACACCACCCCTCCCTTGTGTTTGAATCGTGTTTAAACACAGTGCCATCCAGGACTGGTGGAGGCGGGGGGGTTCATCCCCGAAGACCGATGCTGTGAATGATGGCAGTTTAATGAACCATGGCTGCTGACTGACTCACTATTATGGTTAAAACTGACATGATGATGGCTCAGAATAAAGACTGGCTGATTGCTAGATTGTAATATTTATAGTTTAATTCCAATTCCACTCCCCCAAACAATCTTTCCTTTTTAAGAATCCAAAATAATGAAGTAATAAAGCTGTGTGTGATCCTGACCTCGCCGAACACTCAAGGGTCGCGCGTTAGCGCCAGCTAGCAGCCACTATATGGACCAAATTTGACTGATGGTTTTAATATCCTCATCTTAGAATATCGATTCAAAAGACGAAGCTTTTTTCTCGCTCAATCCAAGTGTTTCTCTTCCTTCTCCCTCCGTTGAACTAAAGTTTTGCTGCGTTGTTTGTGAGTTTACTCTCTATAATATGTGTTTGTTGTCTTTCACAGGGCCATTTCCCTGTAAGGCCATCAACAAGATCCTGTGGAGGACGAAACAGACAGGGTAGGGGTGTTTGATCCTGATTGACATCAGTTCTGGACAAACTGCGTCTTTTAGTAAATGTAGTTTCTTTTTTCATAGTTTTTTCTTCTCATCCCTCTGAAGTTAAATTTACAGACAGAGACTCTGTTGTCTCTGTCCGTAATTCGTTTTCGTCTGTAGTTCCGGTCAAGTTATACATCTTCACTTCACCAAACTCAACACGTTATCTACAGTCTAAATTTCACCCCGATAACTGTGTGACATTTTTGTCTTCATAATTCAAAGCATGCACTGTTCCATATTGATTTAAAAATAAAAATAATGACGCCTACTATCTGAAACAGTCATTCCCTTTTCTTTTGGACAACAACATTAACATGAATAAGAACAGTTTCCTGTGTGCCCCTCCCTCCAGCTCTCCAGTGTTGCTATACAGCGGAGGGATGCCCAGAGCCAGCTATGGTGACCGCCACTGTCTGACCATCCAACAAGACAAAGACCACGTCACTCTGGACTTTACCTCCCGAGTCATTGACTTCTTCACCGTTCACAGTGTCGAACAAAATAAAGGTGCGCTCTAATGATATGTATTTATAGGTTCCCTTTGATTCAAGTATTAACTTTCTCTTTCAAGTGTTCAATCGGAATCATAACATTGTCTAAACTTGTGTCCGTCCTTGCAGAGTTCGATGACCCGACTGCGTTGGTGGTGTTGCTGGAAGAGGAGCTCGTTGTGATTGACCTACAGAACCCTGGCTGGTCCTCACTGCCCAATCCCTACCTGGCTCCCCTTCACTCCTCAGCCATCACCTGCTCCTTCCACGTCTCCAGTGTACCCCCCAAACTGTGGGAGAGGCTTGTGAACGCTGGCAAAGCACAGCAAGGCAGACAAAATGCACATGGGGTGAGAAAGCGTGCTGCGATAACTGTTTCATAGCTCTCTGCAGCTTTGAATGCTTAGATTGTCATGTTGAGGTACCTCTCGCCGAAGTTTACTCCCTTCAATGACGAACAAACATTGCAAAGATGCTATAAAACCAATGCACTCCTGCATAGCAGAAAAAGAAAAGCGCGTCATGAATCAGTCTTTGGTCTACTTTTGACTGTGTGTTGATGTGATCTATGTGATGCTAGCAGTATATTAGATTGGCATCCAGTCACCACTGACAGTTGGATGTCAGCATCTTAGCTTGAATGTGCCTTCCAGTACGGTCAATCGCCGAACTTAAATCTCACACCCATTAATCGGCATCATCACAGTTTTATTACTTTTCAGATTATTTATTTTATCTCAGGTGTCATGTCAGGGGCTCATTTATACTCTGTATGTACGGCGAATGGTGAAGAAGTCAATTGAATTCCCCAAATTATGAAATTGATCCGCGTCCAGGATAATGCAGTTAAGTGAATGCCGTGACTCGCAGGCCGGCAGCTGAACAGCTACGAGGCATCTGCCAGTAGTGCGACCGTCAGCCTGCCGGTAGGGTGCTAACTTTAAGAGCAGGTGCGGGCAGTTAAAGGCTTTGCAAAGGCTCTGTGGTTTGAATCAGCTGTTTGATCAATAGCAGGGTAGACCAACATGCAGACACACAACTGGTAGGCCCTTAAATCATCTCTGTGTGTGGCTAAACCAGAGCCACTGGCACTATTGCAGAACAGATCCAAGAAAGGAGCACTGAGTTTTGTGTGTTTCTGCCTGGCCTGCCTGTGTTTATTGAGAGCAGCATATTTTTTACTGAGTTCATTCATTTAACAGGATTAAGAATTATGTCTGTTGCAGCTTTTAATATGAGGGAGTTCTATTAGTTTCACCAATCTTTGTCTGTCTGTGCAGAGTTGGCCCATATGCGGAGGGACGAACCTGGCGCCTCCGCCCAAACAACAAGAGCTGCTGCTGACAGGGTATCTGAACAACGCAAACTAACACTGAGCCCACACTGCAGGCGTATTCAGTTTTATTTCAAACACAAACCCGACAAATTTGTGTCCGGTCTTGTGAGCATCATGCGCCGTTTCCCAGACAACCAGGGTGGATCAGACCCCGGTCCGTGTTCTAGTAGCAACTGAAAGATCTGCTCCCTTCAGCCAGAGCCATCTCGAGGCCTAATTTGCACAGAAATACCAATAAATAATTATTTTATTTTTTACAGTTTTGTAGAACTATGTTCTCTGTGTACCATTTTGGCGACAAGACATGGTGGCTGTTTAACAGTCGATACCCTGATCCCAGGCATCATTCAGAAAACTCTAGCGGTTGAAATTGACGTGAGTTTAAATATTTTTTCCCCCCCACAGACATGAAGATGGCACTGTGCGTTTCTGGGATGCATCAGGGGTTGCTCTTACTCCACTGTACAAACTCAGCACTGCCAATGTCTTCCACACTGACTGCGACCCTAGCGACGATCCGCAGGACCCTAGCAACGACCCCGACATGCAGCAGGAGGAGGAATGGCCTCCCTTCAGAAAAGTAAGACCTGAGGAGGGGAGACGAAGCAAGAATAAGAACTGAAGAGATTGGTCCCAAGATCACATTTTACAAGCTTTGTGAAAAGAAACAATGTACTTTAGACACACAGTCAGTGCTGTTAAAGTACGTCTGCGGTCTAATTTTCTCATCTGGTTGTTTTCATCGGTTTGGTCCCACCCCGTTGTTCCTGTTAATAAAACTTGATTCTGAAGGAACCACAGTCCGATTCTGTTTAAATGGCCTGTTTTCTGTGCGGAAATGCAGACGATCCAGCATCGAGGGAATCTAGCTGAGCAATTCTGAGTGGCTATACCGCTGACGGGAAGCGAAACACTGAATTTATGAACTCACTGGATGATGACAGATGCCAATCAATAATGGATAAAACATTCATGTTAAGATTGGATTAATTCAAGCTTTATGCTTTCTCCTTTTGCTTTATTTCCTGTCTCATTCCGCCACTGCCCCCACCTTTCCTCCGGTCTCCTGTGGTAACAGAGTTGCATGTTCAGGAATGCAGCCCTCATATGTGATGAAGAGCCTCCCCCCCCTTTTTTCCCCTCTATAATGAAAACCAGACCTATCAGTCCAGTCTTTTATTTCGTGTGTGTGTGTGTGTGTGTGTGTCTCCTACTCTTTATTTTGCCTCGACGATTCGCATGTGAGAGGGATTTCTATTGGAATTCCTGCTGTGAGAGAGAAATCGAGGGCTCTCCTGGTATTTGGCAGAGAAATAAGGGAAGGTGGGGAACTTATGGGAGGCATTTTCATATTTCCAATTCACATCAGAGATTTATGACACAGCAGAAACAGTGAGGCTTGGTTTGTCCAAAATTGTTCCTGATTCAAGTGTTTCTGTGCGTTTACAGAATACCAGCTTGTTTGTGTGTGTGTGTGTGTGTGTGTGTCTGTAGGTGGGTTGCTTTGATCCGTACAGTGACGACCCCAGGCTCGGCATCCAAAAGATCACTCTGTGCAAATACAGCAACAAGCTGTTAGTGGCTGGAACTGCTGGACAGGTACAGTTACACGCACACACACACACACACACACATCAATAATGGGTGTAGCTGCTGCCCACGGTGGCTGCAAACTTGATCACAACAAAAAGAAACAGTAAATCAGAATCGATGCAGCAAAATTATTGTTGGTTAAAATCAATTCTAGCAGCAGCAAATCAACAAATACATGATATATACAAATACAACAGTTCATGTTAACTACATGGACACGCGTTATATGTCCTCTGAAGGAGATGAAGCCGACTGATCGTTTACGATGATATGACTGGATCAAATGGATTTGAGTTCATAATGACCAGATTAGAAGTCCATGAGTGGTTCTGTCCTCCTGTCATCCATCCATCTTCTTTATGTTCATATCTCTCTCTCTCTCTCTCGCTCTCTCTGCAGGTGATTGTTCTGGGTTTGAGTGATGAGCGTTCAGACCACCTGGTGGACGTGTTGGTGGTTGACCTGCTGAGGGACAGGGAGGGCTTCACCTGGAAGGGCCACGACCGGCTGGAGCCGCGCCTGAAACCGGCTCCCTTCCCTCCCGGCTTTCAGCCGCTGGTGCTGGTGCAGTGTCTTCCCCCGGCCTCTGTTACAGCAGTGGCGCTGCATGCAGAGTGGAACCTGATTTCCTTCGGGACCAGTCATGGATTCGGCCTTTTTGATTACCACAGAAGGAACGCAGTGCTGGCCAGGTTGATATTCTTTAGTGTTTGTTATAAAATCTATGCTTCTCCTCTTGTGTATTTACTCTTAGTTAAAACAAGAGTCTGACAAAAAAAAACTTTAGTTGTTATTACTATTCACCTTTTCTGAGCATTGGAATTTTGTGCTTTCTCTTCTGGATTATTCATGAATACACATTTATTACAGTAGTACCTATAATCGAGGCCAGAAAAATTGACCTCGCAAGTGATCCAAAAATCATTACCCAAGTTCTCTTTATTTACTCGTAGGTGTACCCTTCACCCTAATGACTCTTTGGCAATGGAGGGCCCATTGTCCAGAGTTAAGTCCTTGAAAAAGTCCTTAAGACAGAGCTTCAGACGCATCCGCAAGAGCAGGGTGTCCGGAAAGAAACGCACCATCACCACGCCAACCAGCAAGGTAAGTGGTGATAATCTAACAATAACATGTTCCAGAATTGAACTTACAAACTTGCAAATATTAAAAAAAAATATCTTTGATGCACTAATATAGACAATGTAAGAAGTGTAAGACTTAATATAACACAAAATGCGTATTAATTTGTACAATGTACCGGCATCCTGCTGTCACTGCACATTCCAGGTAAATGGACTTCCTCTGCTGAATTCAGTTTGGGTTTTGTTGTTGTGTGCAGGTCCAAGAGGCCAACGCTGCTCTGGCGGAGCAGGAAGATGTGGCTCCGGTACAGCGACGGATCGAGCCCCGGTCGGCAGACGACTCGCTGTCTGGCGTGGTCCGATGCCTCTGCTTTGCTGACACCTTTTTACGCGATGGTGTGTGTACTTTTGTGTTGAGCTAATTAATGAGGTGCTGATGAAACTCTGACGGGAACAATACAGCCTCGATCCAACGTTTCCATTTCCCCATCCGCCAGGGACACATCATGGCCCCACACTGTGGGCGGGAACCAACTCGGGCAGCGTGTACGCCTACGCTTTGGAAGTGCCCGGCGTGGGCTCGGGGCGAGTGTGCGAGCGTGGCGGCGCAGGCGAGGGCAGCGTGCATGTAGAGGCGCTGCTGGGTAAGGAGATCCAGCTGATGCACAGGGCCCCCGTCGTGTCCATCTGTGTTTTGGATGGCCGGGGGAAGCCTTTACCTGACCCGTATGAAGCATCCCAGGACCTCGCCATCGCACCGGATATGACCAACGCTCACTCTGTCCTGATCGCCTCGGAGGAACAGCTGAAGGTAAAGACGCGTTGTATTACAACGTGGGGATTATTTCTTCTACAGTCCTTTCCTTTCTTGTATTTTTTTTACATTACTGGTTAATATTTAACCCAAGTATTTAAAAGTCACCATGATGGGTTGAATCTCAAGCAGCAAGCCCGATCAGTTCACAGATCTTAATCCAGTCTTTTCACTCTGCTGTCACTGCAGGTGTTTTCTCTCCCGAAGGTAAGCGCAAAAACCAAGTTTAAGCTCACGGCGCACGAAGGCTGTCGCGTGAGGAAGCTGGCCCTGGTGGCCTTCAGCTCCACGGCTCAGGAAGACTACAGCGAACACGCACTGGTGTGCCTGACCAACCTGGGTGACATGCACCTCTTCAGCATACCTGGACTTCGACCACAGGTAGGAGTATGGTAGTCATGACGTAACTTTCTGTTGGGCCTCTGACGCTTTGTGCACACTCAGGTGCGCTACGACTGCATCCGTAAAGAAGACATCAGTGGAATTGCGTCCTGCGTCTTCACCAAGAACGGACAAGGCGAGGAACAAAACGCTTGATTTGAATACAAACTTGATAGGTGTATTTCTCTCTGTGACCTTCAGTGTCTGATTTTCGTACGCAGGGTTTTACCTGATCTCTCCCTCAGAGTACGAGAGGTTCTCTCTCTCCGCTAAAGTCCTAACTGAGCCGCTCTGTTCTGTTCAGATGGACCGGCCATTAGAGCGCATGCCTGCCAGGTAACACACACTCGCGCAGGCCACTGCAACTATTCATTTTTGTTTGTTTTTAATGATTATTTATGTTTAGCACTTTGTTTCAGCTTTTGGTTGTTTAAATTGAGTTGAATTGGGTTTTCTTTGCTCATTGATATGCAACATTTTCCAGGGGGGGCACGGTAAACCCATAGGGACTGGTGGTGGTCGCAGGACCTCACTTTGGGAACCACTAAACGTAGTGTTGGTAATGCTGTGTCATGGTTTACCACCAGTTGGAGGCCCTGAGCTACATTTGAAACCGAAGAAATGATGCTTTCACTCCTTCAGTATTATTCCGTCTGCTGCCAAAACAAATGCTGCATGCTCACGTGTCTCTGCAGTGACTGCACAGGGACTCAGCTGCAGGCCAACGGAACCCACAAGAACCAGATGGGTCAGACTGAGGGTAGGTACCCCCCCCCCCCCCCCCCCCCCCACACACACAGGTTTTTCTATTCCTTCTCAATTATTTCCCTCCTCTTGTCTGTTCTCCCTCTTCATCACTCTTTTCTCTCTGAACCTCTTAAACTGGATGGATGCCTTGCCACCCCCCCCGCTGATCTCCATGACAACCATTCAGCATGCTCCAGTTGCCTCTGCGCCTCCTTCCTTGGCAGGAAATGCTGGTTGTTATGGAGACCGCAGCAGAGTTTGTTTACGTCCCGGTGGGCCTTTCACCTGGCACTCAGGCTTAAACAAGAGACCATGTAGGAAACCCAGAATCTTTTCAGTGATTCATTCATTGTGAAATATTTTAACCATGAAAAAACAAATATGGTTGTAGCGATGAGACCTGACAAACCGCTGCTGGCCAGACGACGACCAGAGCCTCGAGGGCAGCTTAGCTTCTGCTAGGATGATACACCTGAAAACCCAGTTGCATTATGGATAATGGTTTCTCCCTGGCAGGCCAAATAGAAGAACCCCCAAGTGCCCTTTCTTCTCCCATCCTGGACACCCCCCTGGACTCCCCCCTCAGCTGTGCTGACCTCACCCTCGACTCCACGGGAGAGCTGACTGTGGAAGATGTCCGGGATTTTCTGACGTAGGCAAAAACACTTGTAAGCACACAGTCGCATGCGGCTTTGCCTTTTAAGGCAGGAGTAACTTGCGGGTTTGGTGTGTGCAGCACTGTGGACGAGGCGGAGCATAACCTAAAGAACATTAAAGAGGAGGAGGAGCGCTCCACCGGCATCCTCATCAACTGAACAGGTGAGAAATGTACAGGACTCCCCGGAGACGCGCAAATACACCAGTGAGAGCAGATGCATGACCTCATGCTTGCTACGACACTACTGGGGAATGGATGTGGACACGCACACGCACACACACACACACCTGTTTCTAATGGAAGTGGTCCAGAGTGCAAACATCAGAGAGTATTCGCTGCATTCCAACAACAAACTCTCTTCTACGTCTCTCCCTCCACTATCTGTTTTGGAAAAACCAGCTGGACAAACCTTTTCATTAACAATAGCTCAGAGTTGGTCTTTTTTTTTAATGGTTTTTGCATTGTATTCTAACCTAATCTAATTTTTAGCCTCTTATTTTTTATTTTTTATTTTTTTTACAAGCTGTGACTGGCCCTACTCTTAGACATACAGCTTCTGTTTACTGTGAGGCTCCTTACAGTTTTTAACAGCGCGTACCCATTGGTCATTTTGTTGAAGAAACATTAAAGAAAAGAATGTGACTATACCTCTTGCAAAAAACAAATCATTAATAAAACACAGCTGAAGCTTGGGGATGAACAATTAATCATTAGTCACAGCAGTTATAAATCAAGAGGTAATAGTTTCTGGTCTTTGTCTGTTGGCCATCAGGACTCTCCTTTATTTTATAATTCTCTGCTACCCCCTGCTGATGTCGTCGGAAAATGCACACTGCATGTCAACAGTTTGTTTCCTATGAGATTAATAACCAGAATTATTTTTCCTTGTTAGCTTTAAATCATTGTAGCTATTCTTTAGAATACAAGACATCGGCAAAATCTGCCCTATGTATTGATGTACTGGTATATGAATTATAAAAGAGGGGAAAGGTTGTTTTTTCCAGATGAAACCAAACATTTAGGATAGATAATAAGCAGACTTAAAATATATTTAATTAGCAAAATATTAAATTTATTTGAGTGCAGGTTTTGGTGTGACTGCTCTGAGCTAAGTTACCGATGTCTAGTCTACAAAATGGTCTTTATCCAAATGTAAAACTGTCTCCTGATTGTTGTTGAAGCATTGCAGGGAGGGGTTCAAGTGGCCTGGATGGACCGGATTTCAGTGCTGGACCACAAGCGTTCTTCCATCAGCCCACTGTGGAGCCCCCCAACCAGCACCCTGCCCCCTCCTGTTAGCTGGGCGTACTTCTAAAACGGACATGGACTACAGCAGCAGAGACTCCTCGTGGTGGAGAATCATAATCTTTCTATCCACTTTGGAGACATGACATTGCTTCTCACAGCAAACGGAGGCGGTCTATGCACATGCATGGTGCCGGGACGGACCCGATCTTGATCCTCCTTGACTCTTCTGCTGGCGGTCTACTCTGAGATAATGAAGGTCGTCTGTAATGATCGGTGCTTTAAGATATTAGAGTTGTACGATTTTGACGAAAGATAATTTAAGAGCAAACAGAATTTGGGAAGAGAAGATAAATTGGAGACAACCAGCTGTTGAGGGAGAGGCGAAGGTACGACGTATTTACGACTGGAGATTTGGGTAATATTTCTTTGTTCCTATCAAGCAAAAATCTGTCATTGGGCTGGTGCGTCACGAGGAGGTGGACGGTGACGTGGAGCTGTGGAGGTACGACACCGGTCTCTAAGGTAGCATTTGAGAGTTGATTGCCTACTCAAGTTCAAAGTCATATCGGGACCGATGAAAAGAACGCTGTGGTCAGTGATCCAACATGAAGACAAGAGGCTGAAGGTGAAGGACGAGGTTTTGGGCTGACGTTGCTTCATAACATGCAGAGATAATAGTGGGACTCAGGGAAGTGTGGCAGGGGCAGGCCAGCCGAATGATGGGTGTAATGTTCTCTGATGCACGCAGGAGATGGCTTCTTGTTTTTTTTTTTTGGGAAGTTTCTGTGAATGGGTGCATTCTGGGTAATATTGGCTAGATGCAGAGCTTTGGTCACCGGTATTTTTAACCCACTTTTTAAGAAGTCATACTGTGTAAAAACAAAAGTGCATAAATACAGTATCTATACCGAGGTTTAAAGAAGGCAGGTTTACAGCTGAAAGCCGATGCTAGAGTACAACTTTAGAAGTAGAACCTGTTGTAGCCTTAAGATCGCTCAGTATTCAAGCTTCCTGATCACCACACATTAAATAAGTCAAAAAGGGACCTCACTATGAACTAATGTAGCTCACCCGGTAGGGATCAATGCCCTTTTACGTTTGTTAGGTTATTTTTGGTGCTCAGATATTAACTCTTTGACGCTACAGCTGGCACATTTACCTTTTCCATTACAGTTATACTTTCTTTCTACTTTGTCGTTCAGTTTTGTGTGTAGGTCATTGGGTTGTTTAGCATTTTGGCTGATAAAGAATTGTGAATGTTAATAAAATTATTTACTCTATAGAACTTGTCTGCGCTCCATGTTTTAGCGAGAGCTTCACTGACGTCAGACTGGGATTCCAATGATTCCCTGATACAAAACTTCATTGTATGCTCACAGGACTCAGGATAAAGTTATTTAAATTAAAACCTGCAGCATCACTTTAAATATGTAATCCTATTGCAAGACTCTTCCATAGAAACGTCACAGGTTCGTGTGAAACCTGCCCAGACATTACACAAGTCAAAATGCAATGTGATTTTATTTTTGTGCAAAATAAATAAAGCATCTGCAAGTGGCATCAAGAGCATGCACACACACACAATCAGGTACCCAACAAAGGAAGAAAACAATGGTTACTGCAGCCACACAGACTACAGTCAGCTTGCCTGGAACATTGTCTGCTTACAAGATAGGTCACATGATCAGAAGAAGCAATACAGCAGTTCAATTGAACATGGACCCTGGAGGCACAGACCAAGAACCGGTTAAACTGACCGTCCCTCGTCTGATCAGAGAATCAGGTTGGTGCAAATTATCTCCCGTTTAAATTCAAAAAGAACAATTACAAAATAGAAGCAAAAACAAATGAATTTAAACCCAATGAATTTTAATCACCATGCATTTACTTTTTCAAAAATAAATATTTTGGATGGAAACTTTTTCCTTTCTCGTCCTCTGCTCCAGAAGAGCGAGTCAACAAACACTGATGAGACGAGCGCAGCATTTCCTTTCAGTATCTCCCAGGCAGATTGCACGTTTAAATATCTCTGATAAAACAGCCCTCTGCGTAATCAGCTATAACTTGCACCCTGACCTCTGCTCCACGAGTCTTTGGATAAATAAATGTAACTCCCACATGGCAAGGAAAGTTACTTTCAAAGCATTGACACAAAGATATTTTGTTTGGATTTAAACCAATGTCATAAAAAAGCTTCCCTTTGCGCTTGGATCAGTGACCAAACAGCAAGTCCCCGTTTAGATGGGGGTGGATGGGACGAACACACCCACCTGCCGGTTACAATCCACACAACAGAAAAATATATGCATAAAGAAACATTCATCTGAAAAACTACAGTGCTGTCCCCGAATGATCCAGAGCACGGAGGAGTGACTTCCTGTAGTCATGATCCTTTAATCCCACAGCACAAACAGAAAAGCAGATTGATACGTCAGACTCGGCACCGTTTGGGTTTTTATAAAGCCTCTGTACACCTTAGATCTATTTTTATCTCAAAACAAAATTCTATTTTTATCTCACTGAACAACTGTAGTCAGACTGGCCGCTAAAAAAAAATGCTTGTAGAAAAGATCCTTTGCTTCTTGACCTAAAGACGCTAAGCCTGAGCGACGGCGTCCATTTTTGTAGGGAGGGATTAAAATGCTGGCCACCAAGTTGCTGCATGCAAAGGGATCAGAGCGCTAGTAAAAGCTGCGTGAGGCACAGACATCATCATCTCACTCAAAGAAAATGAAAGGGCAGTAAATGCATTTGATGTTTGAGAGAGTGTTGCTATGGATTCAAGGCTATGAGGGTGGAGATTTGAAAGTCCCCCAGGCGTGGAAGCAGCGCATGAAGCAGTGGGGTTCGTTCCCTTTCCGCACCAGCCGCAGCTTCCTTGGGTGTTCCGCTTCTTTAGAACGCATATGCTGGATGTAAACCTAAACAGGAAGTGGATAAATGACAACATTTGAACCCTCATACAGCCACAGACACACAAACTGTGGTTTCCCCACTGACCTGGCAGGCTTTCAGGCTAAGTTTAATCTCCACCTGGCTGGTCTGAGTACCGACCCACATGTACACCTGAGGAAGACGCAAAAATCACATTTACACAGTAATAAACGATGCAATTCCACTTTACGCGTATAAAAACACATTTTCAATTGCTACCTCTTTGCCGTTGTCCAGCAGCATGATGTCGTCATCGGCCAAGTCGTCCTGGCAGAAGTCTGAGCACTTCTCCGACACAGCGAAATAACCCTTCTCATTTGAACACCTAAAGGGAGGAGCATCAGGAGGAGAAGGAAAGAGATACCACAGAGGGCTAAAGTATATGTACAATATTTATCATATTTTACAGTTATTTTTAATTCAACAAATACGTTCTTTAAATATCCAACAAGTTAGATGAACTCACCTGAAGAGACGAGCGTGTTTCATATAATCTGCATCTTCATCGTACTGCTTCTGTGAACCAATCCCCACCCAGAAGAAGTTCTCTGGCTCCTCCCCCTCATTAATTACCTAAAGGACAACCTGATTAATCATTTGGCCAAATAACATAAAAAACTGCACAGACTGTAGATAATGAAACACACACACACACACACACACACATTTACCTGTTTGCTGTACGTGTCATCGAACATGCAGTTCATGATGTCCTCGGCCAGTTTGGCTTCGTCGGGATCCGCAGCTCTTCCCACCCACGTGTAAACGATGCCTTGATTGTCTGTGCTCTCAAACGGAACCTGAAGGGAGCCGGCCGTTACTCAGACACCGAAGGAGTCAGAAGAGACACGGGAGACAATGTCTTTCAGGGAAAACAAGAAATAAAACATTCCAACCTTGAGGATGAAGCAGAACTCCGAGTTGAGATTGCTGGAGTCTGTTCCGATCTGGATGGTCCTGGATGAGCGATGCCGGGTGAAAACAAATGTTTAAAAAAAGGTTTCTCCCCACTTAAAGGCTTTAAGGAAAAACATGCAAGGTCCGCTCTACCTGGTGCAAAGCGCGCTGCCATTGGTGCGTCCGTGGTAGAGGGAGGGCTGAGCGGCGTCAAGCATCTGTTTCCTCTTCCCATTGTGGATGATGAACTTCCTCTTGAAATGGGACAGGAACTTCAGGTTCTCCTGCTGCTGGGTCATGCGCACCACCTAAACAGCGAGATGGGCTACGGCCGTCAGTGTTTCGTAAAGTAAAACAGTGATTGCGATGAGTCAGAGTCAAATAACAGGAAGACATAATCCAGATACCTTCAGTTTTCCAGAGAATAGACTCTCAAACTTCTTCTGCAGGGAGAAGGTAAACGTGAGCCAGCCCATGTTAGAGGCTTTCCTGCCCTGCCAGAAGTACACGACACACTGGAAGTCCTCCTCAGGCTGTTTGTCCTCCTCCTCCTCCTCAGCTGCTCCTCCACCTCCTTTGCCGCCTTTGCCCTCCTTCTTCCCTTTCTCTTCATCTTCATACTCCACGGGCACCCAGTATCTTTGAGAGCCGAGTGAGATTTGATTAAGACGGTGACTCTGTTTGATAGAACAGTGTCAAACCACCGGCGCCGCCTCTCTGTTACTGTTGGAAGTACCTTAGATAAATATACTTTATCTAAGGTTACAGTGATTTCATTTTAAATACACAACTCCCAAGAATCACTCCAAGCTCCAAATTCCTGGCTCTGCTGGATTCCCGGAGTCGCCTTCTTCCCCTACCTGCAGAGGAAGACGTAGCAGTCCTGGGTATGGAAGTGACCGAACTCTTCCTCAGGCAGGCGAGCAAATTTCTTTCCTTCCAACACAAATCCTTCCATTCCATCCAGGTCCTCGTTCCACTCCTCCATCAGTTGCTCAGCCTGGACAGAAAAGATACACAAGAGGTGGCGGCTGGTCTCACTTTGAAGGAGAGGATTGGCAGAGCATGCCTTTTTGTTTCGTTGTTTACCTCAGTTAGGGGCATGGCTGGCTGCCGGGGGAGGAAGAGAGCTGTGAGGTCGGCTTTCATCTGGTCTTTCTGCTCTGCGTCCTTCTTCACCTGGGAGGGGAACATGGAAACGGCTCCATATTTCTGGTTTGGACAAACATCACCTGAAGCTGCTCAGCGCAGACATTGAAGGCTGGTAAATGAACAATGCCTGATTCCATGAGCAGCATCTGACGAGCACCCTGCAATCAGGCTGACCTTTCCCTGCAGATTGTCCGTCTGCTGAATGGTCTCCGCCGCTCTGGTGTAGTCAACCTTCAACACATCATCCCAGTTCTTAAACTTGGATTTAAACACCTAAAGAGGAGAAACTAAGATTAATAGGATGAACAAAAATACAAAGTGAACTAAACTTAATAAAACGAGTTTACACGACACCCCAGTCTCACGATATCCAGAAGCATTATACTCAAAGTCTTACCTGGCACTCGGTGCTCTCCAGGTTTCGAGTGACGCAGGTGTGTTTGGGCCGGTGCAGCATGGAGCAGATCTCCTGACCCAGTTTTAAGGCGGCGGCTCGGACAAGACGCGGAGACTTCCTCCCGATCCAGATGAACACATCAGACCAGCAGTCCAGGATGTACACGCACTTTGTGTCAAGCAGGGACTGCACCTAATGAGAGGGATGGCAATGCGGAGTAGATGATTTTAGGGTAAAACGATAACGTGCACGTTCTAGTGATTAACGCAGAACATGAACATACCAGTCTCAGCTCCGGTAGCGTGTCCAGTTTCACTTTGTGGTCTTTGTGCTCAACTGACAGCTTGTAGTTGACCTGTGGCAGCTCCAGGTACCCCAGGCCCAAACCCACCTTCAGGACATTGATCAAGAACGCATCAGTGGTCCGTCGTAGTACGCCATCAGGGAACAGCGCTGTAGCAGTTCTTAAACAGAAGTACCTTGTAGAGCTTGGGTCTGATCGGAGAGAAGTTGTCTGGTACGTGCTTCTTGATCTCCTCCGGCTGTCCTCCCAGTGTCTCCCAGAACCCCGGAGGCTCCTGGTTCTGCATGAGGACTGTGATCTCTGCCTTCCCCTTACGCTCATTCTTATTTATCTTTTCTGCAAATAACCTGAAAGATGAAATACAAAACATAAGATCAGACCCCCTATTGGTTGGAATAAATGACAAAGCTGTTCTTAAAACTATAATTGTGGGGACCGTTTTCATTAGCACTTGATTTGTGTCTCACCTGGCCTTTGTTGTGCTGCTGAGCGTGGCATTGGCGCCTCTCCAGATGAAGATTTCCAGGGCCGTGTCCAACAGGAAGACATAACTACCAAAAAGACAAAGACGGGATGTCAAGGGCAGTAAAGGGTGAGTATGCTTTTAAACTGTCTGTCACACGACATGAAAGTAGAACGAATCTATGAGGATTACCGCGGATCCAGGGAGGAGGCTTTCAAGGCTACGGACTCCAGTCTGATATTCTTCTTGCCGTAAACTCTGTACAACCTGATAAGCGTATAAAAAGAATTAAAACTGTGAGAAAGAATACGGCAAAAATCATAGAAAAACAACAACAACAACAACTTTGACCCAAGGAATAATAAAAACACGTTTTGAAGGAGTTCATTTCGGCCTACCGGACAGCCTGCTGCGTCTCCTCCACAGTGTAGAATCCACTGGCTGTTCCTCCTTCTATGTAGGAGATCTCGTTGTTAAACACCTGCACACATGACAGGCATGTAGCAGCTGACTGTTCGTACGATTAGAAACGTTGGTTTCTGCTCATCGAATAAAGCTGGGGTTCTGGAAGAACTGCGAATGCACCTGAAAGATGCTGAGATGATGAGACATTCCTTGACTGTTAGTCATTTGTGTGTATTTCTGCATTGGTGTATTAGTATGTGTGTGTACTGCTTCCACATACAGCACTGAACTCGTCGCTCTCATCACCCATCTCTTCCCGTATCGTCCTGTACTCTGCTCCGAGGAAATTTCTGAGGTTGACGGCATGGATGGCAGAGCCGGCCTTCTTGTCCAGAGTTGCCTCCTGACCGATCCAGTAGAAAATCTGCCAGGTCAACGCACCGTTGTCATCCAGGGACGTCTGAAATAGCAAAGAGACAATTAGTCATTGCTACAACCTGCCCAATGATAATCCAAGTAATGACAGGTTGACATGCATTTGTGTGAATGAAGACTGATTCTCATGCTTTACCTTAAGGACGATGTAGCAATCAGCCTCATAGAATTTGCCATGAAATGTTTCATCCACTTGGAGGGGAACAAAGTTTTCTATCTGCCACACCGTTACACCTGGAATCTGTAGAACAGAGACACAAATAAGTTATGACTAATAGAGAAAACGTATAGTCTTACACGACGCTCCTTATTCAAGGACATTTTAGTTGTAGATGACACACACACACACAGCTTGCCTGTCCTGCATCATCCATAAAGTACTCTGAGTAGTCCAGTTGAGGTTTTTCCAGACTCTTGTCCCAGCGCCTGGTCTTTAGATCACCGTATTTCAAATCACCGTCCTCCTGAGAAATCAACAGATTGTCTTGGTAGAAAGAAATCCAGCTTGCATTCAGAATGTCTTTGTCTACATATCTCTCTCTCTTTATCTTTATCCATACCTCCAAGTTCTTCTTCTCTTGTGCGACGTCACTCATGCCCTTCAGCACTTGCTTCGCCTGATCGTCCTGCGAACAGTCCTTCCTCCTCCTTAGCCTCATCTTCCTCGCCAGGGGATCTCGGGGGCTGGCTCCTAAACACATAGATAAAGATTTACACAAGTTGTACTCTGTGGAGCACAAAAAGGAGCCAATCGTGTGTATTAGAGTAGAATGTTCATTGCACAGACCTCCTCCGGCAGCAGCTACTGTAGCAGGCGAAGCCCCGGCCAGCCTCAGCTGGTTCTGAAGGGAGAAGTCGATGTTGTACCACTCTGCTGCTCGGTCAACTGGTTTAGGAGGCATTATCAGGTTGGGGTTTTCACGCACGTCCAGAACCTACAGAAAGACATGTTATTGTGTTCAGAAAATAAATAATCAATCAATTATACTTATTAGATGTATGAACTGTTATGTTAAAGAGTAGCACCTTTTTATCACTTTTAATATTCCTACAAAATTTGAAATGCGCTCAATTCGGGTTTTTCAGCTTTTAACATTGAACATACATTTCACAGCCAAATTGTTTGATCCAACATTAATCCAAAAAGTTGGATTGATGTTGGTTTGAATGCTGTTTGTGTTCGGTATTATCTGCACTGTGTGGTGATTACTGTACCTCTAAATCAGTCAAGAAGTGGATGGCTTCTGGCAGCGTCACAAGGCGGTTTTTATTCAGCACCAGCTTCTTCAGCTTGCCACACCTGAACAAATTCACATACCCTCATACTGTGAGATGATGCAATGCCATATTATTGTAGAATGAATCCTGATTGATTGTGACTGATGTCTCATCCATCACAGCACCTTAAATCTGTGTGACTGTACCTGCAGAGACCCTCAGGGATCAGTTCCAGGTTATTGTTGGCAGCCATGAACTCTGTCAGGTTGGACAGTTTTCCAACACCGGGAGGAACGCCATCAAAGTCCAGTTTGTTGGAGTTAACATAAAGCTTTTTCAGTTTGGACAGTTTACAGATCGCAGACTGGAAAGAAACACACAAAACAAATGTTAAATAGTAGACACTTCACAGAAATTATTCAAATGACTACGTCAACAACCATATGGCCATGCTAGAAAGGAACCGTCAGTGCCATGAATATGGATGCTTCTCATATTTCTGCAGTACAGATATAGGTCTTAGCAGCCCCTGTTTTGATGTATTCATCTCTCTCTGCTACCATCTCAATATAATATCATCATTTCAATTGCAGCAACTCTATCTACACAACTCCTAAAGATGGTAGCACCTTTTTATCACTTTTAATATTCCTACAAGATTTGAAATGCGCTCTACAGAAAGCCACGTCGACCTTACAGGCAATGAAGTCAGCTGGTTGCGACTTAGGTTAAGTGTCTCCAGTTGAGTCCACTGGTCAATGCAGAGGGACAGTTCAGAGATCTGGTTACTGCTCAGGTTGAGTCTCTTCAAACTTCCCAGTGAATAGAGGCACTCGGGCACCCGAATCAAGTCATTACATGACAGATCAACATCTGAGAGAGATGGGAGGGACAGACGGAACACGGGCTTGTAAAACTTGTTTCAGATACAGATAAAGTGACTTAGAACAAGAGCGCGTGTCTCACCTGCTAAATTTGTCAGTCCCTCCAGGCTGGTGGGCATGTTGTTCTGGGTCCTCTGGGTGTTTCTCAGGTGGAGGGTTTGTAATGCCACCATGGCTGGCAGCTGGCTGCTCAGACAGAGACAGTGGTGGTCTTAATAGAGCTTTCTGTTTCATAAATATGTCTACATCGGATTTAAAGCTCAAAAATCAATATCACATTTCTTACCGCAGTTGTGCGTGCATTAACGGGTTGTTGTTCAGAATGAGCGTCTGCAGGTGAACTAGGCGTCTCATCTGGGGTGGCAGACTGTCCAGCTTGTTGTCGCTCAGGTCCAGATAGAGCAGGTCTGTCAGGTTGATGAACAGCTGGTTGGGAATGGAGTCGATGCCGTTGTGGCTGAGATTCAACACCAGCATGTTCCTGCTGTTCTCCAAGTCTCTCGGGATCTCCGTCAGCTGATTATAGCTCAAATCCTACAAGGAAAGGAAATCGTGTAAACACAGAGTTATGTCTGATTAAAATGATGTCTGCAAGTCAAGTTTATTTTTGGAATATTGCATTTCATCTCCAACTGAATGTTCAACCATATGAACAGCTACAATCCACTGACAGATACATGTTTTAATTCTTATCACACTCAAAAAGGCTTTTTAGGGGTTGATAAGAAGAAAAGGAGAGATTGTTTGCACCAGCACAGAAAGGTCATCTAGCTGAAAGATGTCGTCTGGAACTCCAGAGTTCTTCAAGTTGTTTGCTCTGGCCACCACCGCCTGTGTCAACAGTGAAAACACTTTTAGGATATGAGTACAATGACACATTCATATAAATACCAACTGACCACACCAAAACTCAGCACAAACCATTCAGTACTGATTTTAACCCCGGCTTCTGGACAGTTTATAAAGACATCTGCATTTGCATTTTTTTTTTTATGTGTGGGTGTCAGTTACCCGCAGGTTCGGTAAACTGGACAGTTCTCCATGTAAGGTGGTCAGGCTGTTGTGACTCACTGAAAGATGCTCCTAAAAAGGAAAGAAAGGAGGTTTTGTGTATGGCTACGGTGCACTGTACAAACAAATCACGATCATCTAACATCAGATAACTAAACTCCACAAAGTCAAAGTGCAATGTCCTGCTGGAACTAATGCTGCTAAACAGAACGACCTAAGTGAACTGGGATAAAATCAAAGCAGCTTTCACATATACATAACTCAGACACTGTGACTCCTATGCTTCATAACAGAGCATTTATTTACCTAACCTTGGAATGATCTCTCATGCTAGCACAAATCATCTTTTCGCTCTAATCAGCTGATTCCTCAGTTACCCTCACATGAAGTTAAAAAAAACAGCTTTATTAATTAGTTATTAGAATTTAGCATCACTGGATGAATCTCGGTTGGATGCGCAGACAAATACAAACAAACATGGAATAAAATAACTAACCTAGGACTAACGATATAAATTTAGAACACTTGCTGCTGCTAATTAAAGAACATCACACACTAAGAACGATAAAAAAAGAGAGAGAAGAAATGGCAACAGTAATGTTAATGTAGTGAATAATGTATCCACATGTACGGAGAAGCTAATATCAAGCAAACTGCTCTTTATGTCTCACCAGCTTCTGCAGTGAGGCCAGCTCCTCCGGGAGGTAACACAGTCCTGTTCTGTTCAGCTTCAGCCACCGCAGGCTGCTCATACACTTGACATGCTCTGGGAAGTATCCACCCTATGAAGACAGTTGATATATATATTTTTTTACATACAAAAAATTATTTAAAACTGAAATAATGGTGTAAGTATAATATTAGTTTCTGCGTTCATGCTGTCAATACATTGGGCAGAAGTAATGTAACACAGGCCAAGTAAATAAGAGTGGAGTGTTTCTTAATAGTACAAATATAGAAGTATGACAACCGTACAATAAATAATCTCAATACAAAAACTGAAGTTAAGAATAGTTAATGTGGGCCACAATTTGTCAGAGGAAATGATGTCATCCTGCTCTGACTAATATATGAATAATTACCAATTCATTAACGAGTGTGTGAAAACCTGAAAGTCATGCAGTAATGGCTGACTGACTAGCCTTTCAAGAAAGCTTATATCATTTTGTCTAAATTTGCTTTGAATGTAGTATTATCTGACAATGCTGACCGTGAATATTGGACACATTTTGTGCTTCTCAAGTAGCTAACATGAAGGTGGAAATGGGGGAGCTAACGTTCCGTTATTTCAGACAACCCAGAATAGTGTAACAATGTAAAAACAATTACCCCCCGAGCAAAGCAGTGACCTTACGATGCCTGTGGGACGGGGGGGGGGGGGGACGGGGGGGGGGGGGGAGAGAACTACTTTGTCCATGTCAAACAGCTGTCTACTAGCTAACGCCCAATGCTAGCGATGATAAGCTAAAGTAGTGTCTTAGCGAACGATGAAACTTCATTAGCTTCTCCTAACGAATTAAATAAGTTCATTGTTCAACTATATTGATATTAAATGAAAGAATACTGCCCAAATGTCTTACTTTGAAGTCGTTTCCACTGAGGTCTACCCCCCTTATGAAGGGAAGAACTCCGGGTGGCAGCCATTTCTACGGGGTGTCAGCTGCTTTAGCCCTCGACTGTCTATTTTGGTCCAGCTATGG
This sequence comes from Brachionichthys hirsutus, assembly GCF_040956055.1. Taxonomy (NCBI): domain Eukaryota; kingdom Metazoa; phylum Chordata; class Actinopteri; order Lophiiformes; family Brachionichthyidae; genus Brachionichthys; species Brachionichthys hirsutus. The sequence goes on from NW_027180343.1 coordinate 162,725, forward strand.
TTTCTTCTTCTACTGCTAATTACAATAGTAGCTGTTTAAGACATAGAAAGTGCATTACCGCCACCATCCGTTTCAGAATGTGAAGCATACAGTAAGTCGCGAGAACTGGTAATACCGGAAATGCATTTTACATTCCTTTCAAAATCCTACAAAATTTAAACAAAGCGCACGTTTTCGTGCATCATCCTTCTCAATAGAGCTTTTATTTTGAAAGCAGCGAATAGGAAGTCCCGGACATGTAACGATGACATCATTCCGCACCACTCAGTCAGCTGTGCAGTCACTTGTCCCTGGCGCGGAGATCTGTAGTAAGATCATAATATAAGTATATTTTGTAGTTTACATAATGGATAAGAGTGCCACGCGATATAATGTACAGCTTTATATTTATGATGTGTCGAGAGGAATGGCCCGCAGCCTCAGCCCCGTCATGTTAGGTAAGTACTGATACAATCCAGTGCAGCTTGGCCTCGGGGACAAGTGATACTAATAAATACGGGTTTGAGAGAGTCCTTCTCTGTTTTACATTTTAAAGATGATTTGATTTATGCCCATACATCAGACGAGAATAGGGCTGCATGGACAGGATGGACAGGAAGATCAAAAGCTAACACAACCTTACTACCTTTTGTCATTGCAGGAAAGCAACTTGATGGTATCTGGTATGAATCTTCTTTTTTGATATCTTGACATCTGGTTTGCTTGGGACTTATAAATTAGGCCATTGTTGACATTAAAAGCCTTGAAGAACATAGAGTATAAAGCGATGTTGGTAATGTGTCTGATTCTGTTCTTTGTTCGTTCTTAAATTTTGTAATTAAGGAAGTCATACATGAAGCATAGTCGATCTGACTTGGGTCAGTTAGCTGCAATGTGTTAATAATCTTTGGCTCATATTATGAGAGAGAGTCTGACTTTAATTTACCTCTGTGATCATATTGTGCTTTTCAGGCACACAGCTATAGTGGCATACGGCGACGAGTTCTTCTTCGGAGGGGAAGGTATCTCAAGCTGTTCACCGGTACGACTGTAAAATAACACTATCAGGAATTATATGCAAACCATAAGAGTTGAAATAAGATCGAAATGTACTTTGCTACATGTTTGGTTTGTGTAGCTGCTTTTCATGCACTGCTTAAGATAAATCTCTCAAATCCATACGAGAATTTATTCATTCTCAGGCGAATTTCTACTTTTACAGAGACCATGATCGACTCATCGATGATTTCTTCAGTAGCTTTCCTGTGATGCCTCTAATGTGTCTGCTGTGTGTGTCTCCCAGGGTGGAACAATGCTCGGTCCTCCCGACACGGTGGTGGAGCTCGGAGAGACTGAGGTGTCTGATGAGATCTTCATGGATTACCTCTCTTCCCTAGGAGAAAATGCATACAGGTTATGTAGCTGGTTTTACATCTCCTCTTCACACCTCATCCCAGGAAAGGTACCTTTTATTTTTAAAGGTCCCTCAAAGCAGGCGCGCATCCTAAAAATCACTCCTAGCAGTAATCATGTCATGCTATAGGCTTTAGTGTTTGCTGCTGGCTAGTCCTGAAAGCATAAAGGCTGCTATTATTTGAAGTAGCTCACAGCTGTTCCTTCCCGCTTCAGAGGGGACCGCTATCGTCTGTTTGAGCACAACTGCAATACCTTCACCAATGAGGTGGCTCAGTTCCTGACGGGCAGGGCCATCCCGTCCTACATCACCGACCTACCGTCAGAAATCCTCTCCACGTGAGTGTCAAACTCAGCCGGTCAGCTGGCGGCGACTTCAATCGAGTCTACGATCATTGATTTCACTCTTAGCAGCCACAGCCGTCGTCGCCACCTTTCCGAGTGAGCTGACATTTAGATTGGAGTATCTAAAGCATGTGGAATAGAATATGTGAATCATATATTATGTATCTTTTTCAACATGTTGCACACATTTAGGATTTGGTGAGTTGCATTCTCACTGGTCTCTTTGCAGCAGTCACAGGTGAAGCGCAAGTTCTGCCACGTATCCAGTGTGACTTTGCTGCATTTGATTGTTCTTTGTACGACATTATCTGCCTCTAGGGCCCCCACTAGAACGCCTGGAACAGGTGGACACCTTGTCCACACATCCCTCCAACTAGACGTGGCTGTTTTATTGCTGCCCTTCGAAGCTGCCAGATTTAATTAACCAGCAGTACTTAGACCTTTAATCAAACCCTTCATTTGCTAGTTAGACGTGAAAAGATTCTACCTCTCGATTTACTCCGTGAGGCACAGGGAGGCAGATTGAAAGTGGACTATTAATGGTAACTAGTGACTCGAGCATCCATTTCCATTTCCATCCATTTCCCCCTGCAGTCAGAGCCGTGCACGGTGGCAAACAGAATGCAGAGAGTGGAGTGGAGTTCCTCAAGGGATTTCATTGGACTGACAAGAACGGATAGAAAATGAAAGCAGAATTATGAACAGGGTTTAAATGTGCAGTTGTGTCCTGGACCAGTTTAACACCATTGTGTTGTAACCCCCCCCCCCCCCTTTTTTTACTTCACCAGGCCATTCGGACAGCTACTGCGGCCCATCCTGGACTCGATCCACATCGCTCCTCCGGGAGGCAAAGTCATAAACGGCGGACGGAGCGTCTAACCCGAGAGCGCAGCAGGGTTATAGAGTGTTTGCAAGGTCACGTCCATCCTAGCGAGTCAGTGAGACATCTCAAGCGTGTCATCTTTATTTCTCCCTGTAAATAAGTCACTCACTAGCATTGGTGCTTTTCATTAAGCTATATACTACTGACCAGTCAATCCCAAATGTTCGGTTTAAATCTAATTTAATTCCATCTTTTCGGATCATAAGTATTATTATTTAGGGGCAACACGTAGCTTAAGAAGTTTGAAAGCATCAAATCTACCGCAGCGATTCACAGATATGGAGACAGATGAAATGTATGATTTTTCAGCAAAGGCCGACATTGAAAAGCTTTCCTACAATAAAAGTTGCCTTCTTGGAAATACTTCAACAGAAAATGAGATTTCAAGAATGAAATATAAGAAAGAATACTTAGATTTGGGGCCCTGTGGCTTAATTTGCCATATTAACTTATATTTTTCTTCCACAACATAGCCTGAATGGGCCTTCGCACACTACTCTGCAACAGTTATCTAATAGCTGTGATGAAACCACACACAACATTTAAATTAAGTAAATATACCTAACTGATGATGTAATGTTTCCATTTTAGATAACACAGTGTTTATTTAATAAAGATTTAAGATATTCAGATTAGTCATTTACATCATTTAAATGCATATTTTTTTCCACCATGTATCAGGTATCACATGTTTCTGCATAGAAAAAAAAAAGTATTGAAGATATTAATTGAAATGAATGACGGTTGTTAGAAAGTCTTTGTCCTGATATGTCATTTATATTTAAATGTATGTTCTTTTTTTTTTAATGCCCTTGTTATTTAATGATCGGTTATTCATGTTCTACCAGTAATGCTTTTATGCCTGTAATATTTGAGTTACGAATCCTTTATCCTCTATAGCAGGGCTGGGATTAGTTCAGTTTAAAGTCAGGCATTGCTGTGGATATGAAAGTAAACATTGGTCGGCATTTTGTGGGCAGTTTTGTAGAATTGGGGGATGTTCATTTCTTTTTCATTTTCTAACCGCTTAATCCGCTGTCGGGTTGCGGGCCAAGCTGGAGCCAATCCCAGCAGTCAATGGGCGAGAGGCGGGGGACACCCTGGACAAGCCGCCAGTTCATCGCAGGGCAACACAGAGACAGACAACCAGCCACACACACACTCACACCTACGGACAATTTAGTGTCACCAATCAGCCTAAGCTGCATGTCTTTGGTGGTGGGAGGAAGCCGGAGAACCCGGTGAGAACCCACGCAGGCACGGGGAGAACATGCAAACTCCTCACAGAACAGCCACAAGCCGGAGACGAACCTGCGACCGTCTTGCTGTGAGGCAACAGTGCTCACCACTGCACCACCGAGCCGCCATTGGGGGATGTGGCGTGCTCAAAAGTGCTGTTTTATGAACAACAACAATAGTTTTCTTGGTCAGAACAATCAAAAATGTGGTGTTTTTATTATCAGATCCAGGCTGATATAAAAGTGAAGCCCTCCTATGACATCATCTGTGCGTCCTGGCCTACCAGGTGGAAATGCTGACCAGAAATACATTTTCTTAGGATTTTTTTTTATTATTATTGCCATGTAAATCAATCTAAAATCTACAGTTCTTGAAATGTGGATGGGACGAATGCCCTCACTATCTCGAGGTGGGCATGCAACTTTCTCGCTGCACATTTATCAGTCACAGCTTTACTGTAGTTATTTGAATGTCCACAGAAGGGCAGTGCTATTCTGTGTCTAGCAAAACTGGGAACTTCTTTTAAAATATACAAAACACAAATTATTGTACTGAATGTGTTTTAACATTTCTCACTTTGGCTGCTTTAAAGCGTTTAAATAACTTCAAACATACAGTGACATGCTGACATGTTGCGCATTATATCATTTTAATACTTTCTTTTAAACTGTTTTATGAGGCTTTTTTATGGAGTATAGTATGACAAAGCAAAGTAAAAAAAAAATACTTAGGTAATCACAGTCACTATATCACTATTCCAGATGGTGGCTGTCCCACAGTTCAAAGGAACTTGAAGACAGATGTAAAGCAGACCTGATCCATAGCTTTTGAATAAGCCCCCTAAGAGAGTGGGTTTACAAATGCAGGCGGACCGAGCTGCCCTTGCTCCCTGTGCCTGAGCAGCTGAATCAGCACAATTACTAGTGTCCATGTGACGTTTAAAAACCATTAACCTTCTCCCAAGACTACAAGGGCATTGCAAGGCTGGCCAAAGTTATTAGCATGGCCTCTTTGATGAAACCCAGTGAGTCACATCGACCCCCTGCTGCGGTGATGAATCCGTCCGTGACACACGGGGGTGACTGGCTTCCTCTCTCTGGAGGCTTTATTTTAGTGCTGGCATAAAGTTCACTTTATGAGCTTACTGCGGATGTCATGAAGTTTAAATATTGGAGGCCTCATCCTATGCGGTATTGTTCTGCCTTTATCTTGAAATCAAATGAGCAAAAATTGGAGTGGTCCTTAATAAACCCGAGTTTGTGTGATCAGACTCATTTAGTAGATTCAACCAAAGTTTGACTGAATGCAGAATTTATAAATCAGAAAATTGCACATGAATTAAAACACTTTATACAATAATCACTATTTTTTTTTTGACATTTAATGACGTAAATATGATTTATACAGTATATGGTGATTTATAGATTTAGCAGCATTCAAATTCTGAGTGAATTATGAACTCCATTTTTGGTGTCATTCAACTGATTGTATTCTCTTCCCTGACTGGTGTCACTTATGTCTCGTTTTTCCACACAGTATTTATTCTGACCATTCCTTCTCTGGTTTTGTGTTCCCCTGTGTCTCAGCTTCCAGCCTGATTTCCGAGTGTCACTGTTGAATTGTTGGTTTTTGTTTCTCGACTTCCTGCCTTTTTGTCCACTGCAATGAATATAGGCATGTATTCCATATCTGTGTATGCGTGTGTGTGTTTGTGTGTGTAGCACACAGATGAAAACAGCACACAGATGATCAAAAGAGCATGTTCATCTCATCCAAATAAGAATCCCTGGCTGGCAAACACTGTTCTGCCTACACCTACAGTATTTTTTAAACCAGCCTTTATTGACCATAGTTAAATGCCAGACAGGCTCATAGTAAGTTATAGCCCCATTTTATACAGCACAGTGTGAGCAGTCAGGTTGCAGCCTGGTGATGGGGACTGTACAGTGCGAGCGCATATATTGTGAGCTTTGGCTTCATAGTGCCGGTGATTTACATATAAAGCAGGATTCGGAATTAAACGGCCACATTTTCCGAGCTGCAGTGTATCCCTGGCTTTATACAGGCGACTATTAAGAATCACAGGTGTGATAATGACATTCTTTTTCCAGCATAATTTAATATACAACAATTACCCGATTACAGCTTTAAAAAATTTAAATAAAGAGAAGAAATTTCTTTCAAAAATGACATTTTCTGTAATTCATACTTAGTCATTCCCAACAGACACAAAAATGCAATGCATCACACATTAGTGGTTCAGATACAGCTGCCTGTCATTATGTGGTTTCATGAGCACATGAAGCTTCGAGAGATGAACCCGGCTCGAGTGGTTCAATGCCTCATGAGGCTTCATCTCACCATCACTACTTCTTACCATAAACTATACACAGTGACATGAATGGAGTCAACTAGAAACACACACCCAAACTGGGTGTGTGTTTCTAGTTGACCCATGAACCAAAATCCAGTGTCGCACATGCAATACCTCTCACACCCAAAATCAGTCTCTCTCCAGCAATATCACAAAGTGCAGAGGCAGAATTTCATTGTGAAGGACTGCCAAGCCCTCAGAGTTGTTGAGAATGAGGGGTTCAGGGAACTGCTCATATTTGTTTGCACATTCTGAGACAGAAAAACAGACCTAGATGCAGCTCAAAAGCATTTTTCATATGCCAATATAAAACTCTTTACACTGTGTGTGTTATTTGTGTGTTTGCGTTTGTGTGTCCCTCACTGCGCTTTGTGGTTTGTCTGATCAGCTACACCTGTTGGGAAGGAGACAGAGCCCAAATGAATGAACAGGCCAGCGGTGTTGGTGTGTAATAACACACACTGCCTTTTTGAGATAGCATTCATTTTGTAAGAACTTATTGGGAGCTTTATTAGAAAAGAGGGGGAAAGGCAAGGGGCCGCAGGTAGCGTGAGGAACGTGACATCACTCAGTGGATTGCTGTGTGTGTTCACTTCTACTCTGGAAAGCATGCGAGCCAAACTCAGCGACGCACACATCCAAGGGCCCCTTCGCTCGACTGTGGCATCTGTGTGCGATTGTTGATGTCTGTGGGTGTTAGAAAACGTGAGAGTCAGAGATAAAAGGGATGCTTTTAATAGGTGAAAATGTTGTTCAAATTTTAGGGAAGGCCACATAAAGTTTTGCTGGGAGAACCACATCCCCACATAATGTTTCATTTAGCACATCTATGAATAATTTAGGGCTTGATGCACCATTTTGAAGGTTGGCCCTGCCACTTTGAGGGTTGTTTAATTAATGTCTGCGCTGCATAGTAATAGAGTGTCGGGTTCTTAGTTTTGGGAAACTATAAATCAGAATTTTGTCATGCTTTTCCTGCGCCATCCCCTAATCTCATTTATGAATCTGCATGCTTGAAAATCACTATGGAATGCAAAAAGCTCCAAAAATAGCACAGTCTTGATTCTCAAATCTCCATTGGCTTAGTCAAACCAGATATAAGAAACAAAATAACCACACTATCTTCAGCAGCTAAATTGCTATAAAATAAACAATGCTGAACAAAGGTTTTGATGTGCTCCTAGATTATGCAGCAGAATAAAATTAGATGATGCCATAATAATCTGTTAATTTATGCGCCACTCACAGTCAGACATAACTACTGTTGCTAAGAAGTTGCATCATTTTGGTCTGGCTAAATGTTATGAGCCACATCAGTAAATGAGATGATTATTCCTGCCCAGTCATGCTCCATCAGACACGGTTTCATCTCCTTTGCAGTTGTCAGTTTCAATGATGCTCAATTTGTCATAGAAGTCTCATTTTCCATGTGAAAAGGCAATATCACTCTTTTTGCCCTTTTAATCTCTGCTTGTTTTCCTGCCTTCTCTTACCCTTCTCCCCTTTTTCTACCTCAGCTCATCAGGCATTCCTTTTATCCTGACTCCTTATCCTTTAAACCTTCTAATCACAAGACATCTTTTGCAATTTACAACCTTCAAACATCTTTTCTTTAACTTCTCATCCCTTTTTTCCCTTTGTGATTATTAATTTCTTGAAATCTTTAATTACCAAGAGAGTTTATGGTTGGCTGCACCTTCTCCACTTTCCAGGCCCCCTTTCATTTCTCTCCTCACCACCTACTTCAACTCTGTTGACCTTGTTCTTTAACCTCTGTCCTGCTACATTATCCAACTTGTTTTCTGGTGGGAATGGACTTAGATCTTGCAGCTACAACAAAGTACAAAGTAGAGGAGTTTTTAAAGTTAAAAACACGTAAACTGCAAGTCTTTGTGCACGTCTCTGGGTTTGGAGCTATCAGTTTCTTGGCTTTGTCATATGATCACATGAAAACAGTCATAACCAAACAGTTAATATGACTTGTGTACACGTTTTTCCTTACGCAGAAACAGGTTATTTTTGATATTCGATTAGCTATTAGACTTTAGATTTAAGAAACATCCACATTATTTGATATTGAGTTGCACAGTAAACGTGGTTAAGAAATGGTGCCACATCCTTCAGCATGTGTATGTATTTCTATTTCTCTCTCTGTTGACAACCAGCTAGAAACAGGTCCAGCCAGGTGGTCATGTCACCCTTTTGGGGTCGCCTGCTGCTGTGCGTTTCTTGTTTATGTCAAATGAAGGCCAGGAGAACTGCCATGTCCTTGCATAAATCCATATGCATACATATATAGCGAGACATATGAACTGTCTTCAAGGCCTTCTGCCACATCAGTCATCATTTGCAGCCATTTCTTGGAATGCCCGTGGGCCATCCCATCTGGACAGTGTTTGTTCTGCTGAATGCATGTGTGTCCACCCACATGGATGATGTGCGGCTGTTTTATTCTGACCTGACATTAACTTAATGTCCAAAATCTGCCATCTCCTTTTTTTATATTAACATGGTATCCTTTGCTTTTGCTTTTGCCTGTTTATGTCCTTCACTTCTGTGTCATGTGAGATTATCAGACTTGATGTCTTTAGGGAGTCGCTCCTGCAGAAAAGACACTGTCGCACAATAGCACGTCTCTCTTCGTTAAGAGATTTGCATTCCTCACATTATCCACTTGATGGCGTCAGCTCAGTGCACATCTGAGAGACGATTAGCATGCAGGAGTCATAGTGAGGATTACAGCTGAACACACGAACGTATGTGGACGATATAATGTGAGCTACACTTTTTGTTTGGATTTTCTGAGCCCGGTGGAATCTCCCAAATCTCATTTCATGTATACGTTTACAGTAAAGGAATGGGACGTAGGTTTTCACTGACCATAGGTTCTTATTTACCGTACAGGCATGAAAGCATTGTCAGCCTTCTCATTTTACTATCAGCAAGAGAGCAGATAAGCCTAAAATGCAAATGCACTAATCCGTCTGAATCACCGACATTCAGTTTGCTAACCGGGCGCATCACACTAGAAAATTGTTTCATCCTTCATTTCATACGGTCTTCCCACCAAATTGTATAATAATAATAATAGTTTAGGAATGATAATCTGATGAATATGTATGAAGCGGTGACGGAATGCAATTTCATTAATATAAGATAAATAGTTAAATAAACTAAAATAAGGAAAAATAAATAAAACAAAGTTTGTAAAAGATAGCAACCCTGATGTTATTTTTTTTGGTTGGTAGGCTTTGGCAATAATTCTTTAATTACTTAGTAGTAGCATCTTAAGACGTCTTCAACCAAACTTGAACAAGTCCAGTTGATTCTTTGTTTTTTTTGTCACCTGGACGACGGTGAACCTACACCAGGGGTCCCCAAACCTTTTCCTGTGAGGGCCTGCATGCTGCCAATGGTTAGCCATCAGGGATATCTAAATAGAACTTTTTCTTGTTGCTATATATTATTTTTGACCAGTTTCTAACATTTTTCAAATTTTCCACCCGAAAGTCAATTCAATCACGTTTGTGATTTTTATTAGTATGGGGTATGGGACCAATTTCGAGATTTGACAAGTTTTGGTGTATCCCAGTAATTTCTTTCTTTCACATTTATTTTAACAGTCATTTTTTCAACCCTGTTTATATGATTTTACAATACTTTGCCGACTGCAGCATTAAGGTAAACATTAGGACACAAACTGTATACTGTTGCATATAACGTGTCTGCGTCATGTGCAGCTTCTGGATTATATGCAGATATGCCACCTCTGCCAGTGGAAGAGTAAATTGGTTAAAATTATATTTTCTGTTGAAGAATCCAGAAAGATTGTCTCCTAAGCTGAGTCCTGAAGCAGGCAGGCTGAGTGAAGCAGCTGCCAGATCTCTGAGCGGAAGGGGATACCAAAGGGAGACAGAGTGAACTGAATCTGGAACAATTTAGAGAGCGAGAGACCAGTTTCAGCCAGCTGGCAGGCTCGATGAAAGAACAGGCATCCCACAAATGTCTCCTCAGAGAAAACTTTCAGAATGATTAAAAAATTGTCACTGGAAATAGACTGTGGACAATAGCAGCCTTTGTTACCACCTTTCCTGCACGATCAGCTATAATAACCGTGCCTTGAAATATGCTCCAACTCAGAGAGTTGCCAAGTCCGCTACCTGTGATTACAATAGATTGTTGAGTGAAAGGGATCAGCATGAGAATACGTAGTTGCTGATTTGCTCATTTTGGCAGCTTGAGTTTTGAGCTTTCTGGTGAACTATTACTGTAGGTCCAAAAATGTACAACTTAGCAGAGAAAACCAAAAAGCAAGATACTTGTCTGTTCATGCTCGGTGTGTAAAGATTATTTCTTTTGTCATTCATTTCATTTGACCCATAAGAGGTTTATTAAAGTTTTTCCCTCTATAATTATCACAAAAATTAAGTTACTGCCAGAAACATTGTGATATTAGTGATATGAGTTGTTCCTTCAGTCCAAGTGGCTATTTTTGCCTTTGCTCCAGGCCTTCATCAGATATTACTCACGGATGCTGATAAGTTGCCGACAACCTACAGCAGGTGCAGCAATCGATAGTGCAGTATCTGACTATCACATCAATGTTTTTCTTATTTTTAAATAAATTAGAGGAGTCCCTTTGGGAAGGACACCAAGGACCAAAACCCTGTGACACCTGAACCTTTGTGTTACCCCTGGACATTTTTGTCTAATAATAATAATAATAATAATAAAACATATTTCTAAGTGGGAATTTGTCTAGATTTATTTGAAACAGGCAGAAGCTGATGAAAACATAATATTAATCAAGGCAGTTAATCAAGATGATGTCTTTGTTGAATGCAAAACGATTTTGCATGTTAATACAAAATCTATATGCAGCAGCAAAAGTCATATTTCATTTCTTGTCAAAAGCCATATTTCAGAGTTACCTTTAGTGCAGCATAAATATGTAGAATTGGGTGACATCAGCAAATTTCTGTTGTAGCTCACTCCAGTAGTTGGCCTGAAATCACATCCAATCAGTAACAGAAGAGCAGACGAAATTACTTAAGGTCATGAGTTATTGGCATTTCTATGCATGACTTGTGAAATAAGATAATATACCCTGTTAGTTTGGGCATACCACGTATTTTTTTTTTTTATGTTTCTTTACCCTAAAATAGCCCCTGAACTGATTTGCAGTATAGCAGACAGGTTCATTATCGTTGAGAGCAAACGTAAAAGCTTCAGATGACCCAGATTAATGGTGGTAATTTAGTTGGGAAATTACAGCGACTGTAGTGGTGCAGAGGTAGAATCACTATGAACTAATGATTTATGTTGTAGTAGCTGTGTGGTTAAGAGCAAACGGAGAGAAATGAAAACGAAGAAAACAAATTGTGGCCCCTTTTTAGACGGAGGGATATACAATTCTAATATGCTTGGGCGTAGTATTTGTATTTGAGCATGAAACTGTGTTAATCAATTCAGCTATTACTAATTTTCTCAGCTGAACATTAATCATGATAACCTGGAAAAAAATGTTCACTGTTCTTTTTCACAGCTCTACAGCTCCACACATGCAGCATGTTATATCTCACCCCAGTGGCTTTGAGGTTGGAAAATTTAATTGCAAATAGTTAGAATTTTTAAAACAAATTTCATCTTGTACACCAATTCTTCAATAAAACCAGTATAATTATGCTTACTTCCAGTCACCACAAACTACCCTAGTTCCAAAAGTTCAATTATTTTTGTGCCGTAGGTCTTGGCTCGATCAGTTCATCATGTTTACGTATGCTGTCTGCTTCCCAGCTCCCACCTCCCAATTTACTATCACTTTCCATTTAAAGCAGATGTATTGATTGTGCCTTGTCGTCATTTCATGGAGTCGTTGTGAGTGCCTGTTGTTCTGGTGCTAAAAGAAAATGAAATTCAACTCTTCTTAGAAGTTATAAAAACTGAGGTATCTTGATATAAGCAGTAAAAATATGGCCTTGAATTGTATTTCTTTTTACAGAAACTGAGAAAAGATGAATTTCAGACATGAAAGGAGCAAAATCTGAATCTAATTATTCTTCAGATCATGATGCATTAGAACAAGGTCCCAACTACGGCTGTCATTCATCCAGGAAATGTTAATGCCCTACTTTGGAGAAAGATTCGTGTTTGCACCCAGAGGGCAAACTGAGTTGGCCAGACCGTGTCCCTACTAAAACAGAAATCCACTACGACTGCAGCGCCTACCTGTGCTGGGTTAGACTTGGTCTCAAAATGCCATAGACCTGAATTAGAATTTAATGAATCGATAACCTCTTGATATCTTGTTTTCATGGACATGCTTGATGTCTGGAATCCATTCCTTGCCAGAACATGGCTCCAGCCACAGTGTTAGTAAAAACCACAGCACCTTTCTGCGCTCTCCCTCAGCTACTGTACAAACATTTGTTTATTTTATTTGGTCAAAGTATCACAGACTAATTTGTGTGGTGCCGGAGGAAACGCCAGGGAGTCCCCTAAGGTTGATCAATAACTGTACCTATTGCTACAGCAATCGGTCAGTTCTTTCTGACTGGCCGTCCTGAGAACCACACTGCTAGCATGTGCAGAAAATAAAAAAGTAAGGGTTAAAGTCTTTGCTGCAACGACTCAGTGAACCGGTCAATAATTGGACGTAACAGCTTGTGAAGCTCACATGTAATTGGCATTGTATGCCCATCAAACCACAAGGCACAGCATGCCCTTCCCTCTCGATGGCCCCGTTCCCAGCTGCAAATTCCCCAGTCCATCACTCCATTAGCTAGATTAACCTGCCCGCTCGCTGTGTCTGTCCCTTTCCTGCAGCACCAGATTTAAAGCTGCCTTTCAGTTCTTCCTACCTCCACCTGTCCCGAAGCCTTTCTTGTTTCCACAGCTGAAATTCCTCGCTGGTTGTTCTATAGCAAAGCTTTTTCTCATATACTGATGTAAATGCCATTGTCCTTTTCTCTCAGATTTCTTTTCCCACCTGGCTTTCTGTATTTGTCTAAATGCGGTGATCACTGTTTTTTGACACTGTTTCTCCAGAGAGAGGATATTTCCTCCCTTTATATACTCCCTCTCATCCTCTTCTAGCTTTTTGCTGGTTTTGTCTTCATTCATTCAGTTCCCCATCCTGCCATTATCAACTGACACGAGTGTCTTTGTGTGGCAGTTCCTGTCTTATCTGGTTCCGTCAGGAGCTGGTAAAAAATCATTCATTGGCACAATTTGCAAAGGGGGCTGGTGAAATGCCAGTCCATTCTCCACAATGTAATAGGAGAAATATCATTTAGCTTGACTATAATGCACTGTCTTTATTTCCCTCCTCAGAGAGAGGAAGAATATGAATTGCGGTGACATGGTTTGTGGCATTTGGCTTTTTGCTCTCTGTGATGGATTTGGTCCAAACCCTTGAGACACACAAATGAACTGTGGCATCTCTGAGAGCTGGAGATGATGCCCACTATGCTGCCTGTACGCATAAACTTTTTATTGGTTATATATGAACTGGATCTGTTCTGTATATTATACTTTCTTTTTAGCCATTTCTGTGGTAACTAGGAATGATTATTATTTTTGATGGAACCTCAAGAAGATTTTGGAGAAGGGGTACTCCTATTGATAAATTGTGGAATGACAATCATAAATTCCCTTGAATGATTCAGATTACTGCCAAAACACCCAAAGTGAGGGCCCTTCTCACTAATGCATGACAGCTGAATGTCTAGATTGAACGCCTGGACAAGAGGAGTAGCGGCGAGGATTGACAATGCGATGCAACTTCCTGAAAAGACAGCTGGGATTTTTTCTTCAACTGGTCACCACATGCAAGATCACCACATGCAGTTGTGGCGACGTTGCACCTGTGCATGCACTTATTTTGCCAGATTTCTTTCACCAATGCACATAAAAGAGGACATTATCTATTTTAATACCCTTGCAGCAACATACTGTTAGAGGATTAATTGTGTGTCTCTCTGTCTTCCTCTAACTAATAATAACGGTATGTATTTATTAAAGGATATATATGTGAACTGAGCACAGTGGGTAGTCCTCATCTTGATTCCTCTAGGCATTAAATAGTCATATTCACTCCTGCAGTAAGTGTATCATTTCGTATAACACTCACTGCTTAGCTAAATAGATTATTTACTGTTCTCACATCATTAAGATGGAGCTCGCTGTGTGGCTTGGAGTGTGTGTGTGTGCGCGCGCGCAGGAGATAGATCTTTTAACAGCCTAGAACAAGGCCATACAGACACCTATATGTACTGACGGATGACATCACACACTGGCTCTGAACACACTCTGCCAGCTCCCTCAAAACCCACAGGATGTCAGAACGAATAAAGCAACAACACACCTCCTTGGGAGATCCTGACTTTAGGCTGTATGTGACAAAGATGTAGGGGAGGTAAAAAGAAGGAAGTAGGGAGAGGAGAAAAACAAGAACAGAGCAGTCCTCTTCCCATAACCTCGTTGATGAGGCCACTTCTATGTATTCATCGGTATGACAGACGTATGACTCTTTTGTTTGATGAGCGTAACTTCATGAGTGAAAGGTTAAAGTGGATTTGTTGGGCTGCAGCTTGTAGGAGGTGGATGTTTTCTTACCAAGACGGCCTATGGATAAGAATGGGAACATTTTTGTGGGAACATTACTGAAGGATAATTACGTGCTTTTCTATATTAGAAATCTATGACCGGGGTGCTTTTATAAGTCAGTTGTAATGGAATGTGGTATTTATCCTTGTGTTGAACCCACTTTCTCTCCCTCCCCTGTCTGTGACTCACTGTTTCCCCAGGATGCTTTTTTGACGAGCCTCAGCAGGACTGATTTAGATAAATTTGAAATGAAGGATTACTTTCTTTCTTTCTATGTTCTGGCTTCTATCCTGGATGTGCTTCAGCGAGGAAAGGGCACGAAGCCAAACATTGAGTTTACTTCATTTAAAACATTTTCTGCTATTGCAATCGCGACATTTCCTGAAAATCTCTCTCTATCTCAAAAATGTGTGAGCAAGTTATGCATAGCCTGTCACCAGGTACTAGGTTTTCATAATAACACTAAATAAATACATTTCTCTAATAATGCAAAGTGAATGAACTTTACATAGCTCCTTATAAATCAAAAATGTTTTTTTCACTCTGAATTTTAATTGATAATTGAGTTCATATTGAGTAAACAATGCGGTCTCGGTGCTAAAACAGTAGGCGTCTTGGTGTTTCACAACTTAAGTGAAGTGATTAGATATGTCATATTGTAGCTTGTTTCTTCAATCAGGGGCGGTGGGGTGGTGCAGTGGTAAGTGCTGTTGCCTCACAGCAAGAAGGTCATAGGTTCAAATCTAACTTGGGATGCCTTTCTGTGAGGAGCTTGCATGTTCTCCCCTTGTCTTTGTGGGTTCTCTCCAGGTTCCCCCGGCTTCCTCCCACCACCAAAAACATGCAAATTAGGTGAATTGGTTACACTAAATTGCCCATAGGTGTGTGTTCTTTGGATTTGAAACTCCCCACCAGCCGTTCAGAACTTAAGAAGCCTCTTGGATGAGAATCTCAAACATCTTTCCAGCTGCCTTTAGTCAACACAGAGCTCTTCAAATGGAATTCTCCCCTACAGCACTGTGAGATGGAGCTATTACCATAATTTCTGTCTATTACGCATGAAAAAAAGTAACTGACCCTCCTTCATAAGGTTAGTTTCATAATTAGGATTTGGACTCAACTAAAAGGGACTGTTGTTGTTTGAGAAAAACACATGTTAATTAGGAAGCTTTTGAAGTGCTGGTAATAGCTGTAACTGCTGATATTTGGACACAGCTCCTAGTTTGTAATGAACTAACTGGCTGCTGGGTGATAATAAACATCTTATCCAAATATTGCTTGGTTTGTCTGTCTTTATATTGGCATTTTATTTTATTTTTACAAATATTGCTCCTCCTGAACAGAAATGGCCAAAACACGCAAGGCCTATTAGAAAATTAACACTATATTTCTTGAAAGATTTATTCAAACATGATACAAGCCAACATCATATGAGTGCCTATAGACATTTCAGTCAGTTAGTCAAAACTTTATTAATATAGCATTTTGTATGCATTCGATTCCTTCATCCCTAGAAAAAAAAACCTCCAGAGAAATTTGTCTTGAGTTACAGAGTGACATCAGATTGCCCAATCTGCTTTTATATCTATAAAAAGCCCTTATATAAGCTGAGTAGTCAACAAATTTCACAGCAGACAAGTGGTACAGCATACATATATACACAAATAGTACATAGCAATCCAAGGCAGCATATTGCTGCCATTCACAAATGATCATGAATCAACTCATGGTTGTTAAAAGTTTTTTTTTTTTTTTTTTTTTTTCCAGATGCAAAATCTGTACAAGAGATGACTGAATCTTTTCAACCTTCAGATAATGTGTCGACAAAGCACTTGGATACAATGCGATATCTTTTAACATTAAATATATGACTGTATGTATAGCATACAATATAAATGAAAAGGACACAAGCTTCAAACAGTTGACGTCCTCTGGTGGTAGAGGAAGGTGACTGATGGGGAGACTTGAAGGGAGCGCAGTCATGAGATTAAAATCTGGAAGCACTTTCCGTTGGTCAAATTAGCTTTTTTTTGGAGTTTTTTTAGTCGAAAGGAAATAACTCACAGTACGAAAGAACAATTAAGGAAACAATTGAAATGTACACTGTAATCTACATATTGCTATGGATCATTGAGTCCAAGTATGAGAGGACGTTCTACAAACACTCAGCTCTGAGGTGAGCGCCTGACGCCGTAGTCTGGCATTAATCCGGAGAGAGATTGAGTAAATTCTAATCCAATGTCATTCAAGCACCAGTTAGGTGTCCTCTCTCTCTCCAGATTCAAGGCTTTTGGTCCTATTTTCTACCACAAATATGTGGACATTGAATGGAAGATATAATTAAGAGTTACACCTCTGCAATTCTTCTATCTTATATTTACATTGTCCACAACAGAGGTTCTTTAGAGGCTTTCTCAGTCTGGTTCATTCATTCATTCAGCTTTACCAGGGCGTTTTCAGGCCGTCTTCTGTATGAAGGGAGTCATAGAAGTTTATCCAGCATTGAAGAAATAAATCCTAAAAGCCCCCCCCCCCCAGCACATCTACATGATTGCAACTTGTGATTGCAGCCCCATTGCATCTCCTGAATAGAAATAAATCAGCCACTCACGGTGCTTTTTACAGCTAATGGTCACAAGATCCCCATGAGCCAATAACCTTTGAGGAAAGCTGAGAATAAGTTTAGTCCTTGTAGGTTTGCCTGTGCGTATGCTCTTTTTTTTGATGAACAACTCACATGGAGTCCGTGCTGCCATTGTGTTAAACATGCTTGTTATGTCAGCCGGTGTTGTAGGAGTCTGGATTGGTCACGTTCATAACAAAACAAAACCCAATCAGTGATGCATTAATGTAGAAATTGTGTGATTCAGAGTAAATTTCTTCCCCTTTTAGCTGAAATGATTTTGCAACTCGGCCATTTGAATGCAACCAACAGTTAAAATGCAACATTCAGACAACAAAGACAACCAGTACTACATCAGTGGGGAAAATGAGACCCAATTTCTGCTTTTCATCTTCCCTCATTAGCTCAGAGGCCCTCCATGGAACCAATTCATGTGCTCAGCACTACTTTTCATTTTCGCACCTTGGTTTGCACCAACTCCGAATTCTGAGGAGGACTCCAGACGGGCAGAGAGATGAGGACGGGCTGAGGACAGTTTGGTGCTTATTGCTTTGTGTAATTGCTGTCATTTCTCGTTTGTTCTAGACTTCTAATTCATTCCGGGCGATTAAGGACAGACCCCACAGAAAATGGGTAGAGCCTTTAGAGGCCAGAAAACATTTCTTAAGAAGTGACCCACTTAAAGTGTGGTGCCTCATGGGAAAATACGGCGGCGGCAGGAAAGCCACAGAAAAGAAACCTGTTGTAAAATGACACACTACGGACGTACTGAGAGTCTCAATGTGTTTGATGTATTCTCATTTACACACACACACACACACACACGTCCTACATCTCGACGACGTCAAGTCTAGATGGAATTACAAACAAACTCATTTTATTCTCCTGAACATTTTTTTTTACTCCATTGCTTATTGTATTTGCGTTTGAGCACTTACAGCTCCATGAACTTGAGATGCAACATTGACTGACATTTCTGGAAAAAGGAAAATGAATGGGGTCTAACGTTGTTTTTGGAGCAGTTTTCATTGACATCCATCTGTCTGTTTGTTGGATAACATGAAAACTGCTTGACATATTTACATGAAAAACATTTTTATAAGAGAAGAATTTTGATACAAATTCCAAGTTTTTTTTTTAATAAAAGAATTTCAGTGGCACGACAGATCGCCATGACACTGGATGGAAGACTGGCATGGAAAATAAGTTTATTCTCATTTTTTTGTGATGTCGTTTGGCTGGTATTACACAATACAGAATAAAGAACGTGTTTATGGTATGGCTAGCATAATGGGTTAAGTTAACAATTGGAATTGGTAGGGTTTAAAAGGGGGCGTTCTCTGGCCGGAGGTGCTCTCTAGCACCTCACAAGTGTGTGTTAACAATCACTCAACCCTTCATGGAGATGGATGCACACAGTAAAGGGCAGGGGTAGAAAGACAGAAGGGGAGAGGGAGGACATTAAATATCACGTGATTGCTGTTCGATGAGGTCCCACCACCCTTCTGGTGAGCGCTATAGCATGTGCCAAGAATATGTGCCATGGCAGAGCTGGTGTCCTTGATGACAAAAGGGTGATTTCAGGGAGTCACTGCAGCTGTTGGATGGTGTCTGGTGTCTCAATACACAGGCTGAATTCTTTATTTCAGCCTGTATGTTTCCATTAACACAGCTGTTATGACTCCACGAATACTGTTTGTGTTCTAACTGTAGCCTCTTTCACACAGAGATCAGGCAATGAAGTCACTTCTCTACGACCTTCTTTCTTGGCCATGCTGACAATGCCACTCTAGTATGATGTTTAAAATCAAGGTTCTACGAGCAGATCGTGGCGTTTGAAACGGCAGCGTCGTGACCTAACATCCGCCATTCCCTGTGCAGCAATTTCAAAGAATAGATGAACACGATGAAAAAAAAAGTACCTTCCCAGTTACATGACAGCTTCGATGTTTTCTGCTAAGTGGTACTGCTTGCTTCTTAAGTCTTAAATTCAACCAGTGTTCTGACACAGTGGGAACAAACCTCACCCGGTGGCAGAATAAAGGTGTCACAAATTGTGCCTCGAAACTGTAAGTGCGGCCGGCGCTCATCCGAACTCCCAAACAAGTCTGTCCACCCAAATCACAACCCACAATAGCATCGACTCAATCCCTCAACTCCTTTTGTCAGAGAGTCATTTTATGTAATACATCTACTAAATTATTATAAATAGCAAATGCACATTACTGAAAAAAAGTAATCACAAAATGCTACTTAGTAATAAAATAAATAAATTGTCATGTCAAAGAACATGACAATTTAGAAGTTTTTTGCTGGCTTTGAATGATTA
The DNA here is from genome assembly GCF_040956055.1 of Brachionichthys hirsutus. NCBI lineage: Eukaryota > Metazoa > Chordata > Actinopteri > Lophiiformes > Brachionichthyidae > Brachionichthys > Brachionichthys hirsutus. Next base: position 182,517 of record NW_027180343.1, read on the forward strand.
CAAAGCAAGAATGATATTTTTTACTCTCCCCAGGTAAAAGCAGTCAATGAAAACTGGATTCAGCCGCTCAGATTATGTAAGAACTGCGGCAGTAAACGCATGCATTAAACAACTAGGACTAGGATTATCCATGCTGGGAGGAGATGTTACTATAATGCATCTTCCAACATCCAGAAACATTTCACTATTTTAATCATTCACGGTTTATTATGAAGTCCTTGCAGACGAGCTTCATCACCTGAACACAGCTACATGGACCTTGGAGGATCCACATGTATACTTATGTATTCGGATGCCATCATTTCACTTCCTGGTGCAACCGAGTGCAGCATTGGCTGACATTTCTCGGGACACAAACCCGGTCTCATTTGTGAAAGCCAATGTGTAGCAGAGAGGAAAACAGGAGGCAATGACCTTATGATGGCCTTTCTGTACACATGGGCTCCTTCTTCACTTTTTTTGTGTGACACATTCTAGGTTTTCTTTAGAGGTAAACTTCCACACAAGAGATGATGAGCGAAATGAGCAGCACAACAGACCGTTACAAATACAAAAGAGTTTGCTCATTCACTTTCCCAGTTCGGGAGCATCAGTGTGTAGAGAAGCAAGCGTGTCCATTGTGTGTCATGGGGGGGGGTCTGTGGACTCTGACACTGCTGGGAATCTTCTGTCGTTTTTGACAAGTGTGTAGTATGTATGTGTGTGCACAATTCAGATCCTTCTCATCTCATTTGACCCTGGAATGAGATGAATAACCAAAGCCCACTCCCCCGCCCCTGCCCTCGTCTTTGTAAGCATTGTCAGGCTGATATTGCATTCTCCAACGGGGCTGCAGAACAACTGGAGCTGACAACACAATGTTGTTGTCTCTTCTGACACATAATCAAAGTCTTCAGGGAAACCAGCCTCTCAAAGAGAGTCTCTAGAACAGCGAATAAACCGGGTCTGGGGAGGTTCTCGGGGTAAATACTATCCATATGTGGTATTTGAACATTTGTTTGCAGTACGAAGTGGTACTCCAGAGTGTCTCTGTAGTGCAAGTGGGATGAGAGGACAAGAAGGAGCGAGCTGCGCCAACACAGTGAGTAGCCACTCCATTATTCAAAAGAGCTGTGAGGTTCAAAGAGTCACGGCCAACACCTGCCAGCCCACCACCTTCACAGTTTATGTGCTGCTGCAGTTGGTTTTAATGTACACAAAAGTCATGTTACTATACAATCCTGTTGATAAGGAGGAAAATGCAGATGTAAAAACAAAAAAACAAAACCTGATTATGCACAATATTCACTTCCTCGCGTCTTGCTTACAGCTGTGGATATAAGATATCTGAGCATCCCATTTTGCCTCCTCCGGTTAAAACACGCATTCACCAGCATGTTCAGACAGTGACCTCTGTCTTACTGTTGGTGGGCAGTCCCTTGTGCTTCGGGTGCATGTGCGGCGAGTGGCCATAGCCCAGCGGTTGTGAAAAGAGCTCGGGTAGCGTCTCGATGCTGAACTGCCGCTTGTTGGAGAAGGCCTGGCGTCGACTGTTCTGTTGGTGTAGCGTCTGGTGGTGCTGCTGCTGCTGGATGGGGTGATGCTGCTGCCCCTGGAAGGCCATGTGCGCAACCACTGGGTGCTGGATATGGCTCTTACTGGGGTCCCATGCTGTGAAAGCTGAGCTGGAGGTGAGTGGGTGGGTGTTCGTCTTGGATATTTTAGGCTTGGGGATCTGGGAGGAGTTGATGGTGATGGCCAGTGGTGCGTGGATATCAGGCGGTGGGAAGAAAGGTTTGTCCTTGGGGTGGAAGTTGATTGGCTGGAAAGTGGGAGGGGACTGCCGGTGAGTGTAATCTATCATCGGGTAGCTCTTGTAGTAGTCTCTCGTAGCAGTGTCTGGATGATGGGAGAGAGACGGGAGAAAAGGGAACGGAGGCATGGTTAAATTATGATGATGAAAAGTTGAGACATTTAGTGCTTAAAGCAATGATGTATGTGGGAATGAAGCTGACACATCTGTAATTGTAGCATAATAATGATGAACATCAGAATTATTCTAACACAAACACACCCGTACTGTCTCTTCAGGCAAATCACTCACACCAAATAAGCCAATGTAAAGCTGGTGACTCCTCCAGGGTGTGTGACCACAAGGATGTGAGGTTTGTACCACATTTATGTATCGACTGATATTTATGTACACGCTGGCCATGAAGGGAAGACAACAGAGGGAGAGATATTGAGGCTCACGTGAAGTAGTGAAGTCAAAAAGTAGTGAATGAGTGTCAAACTGGGAGATTTGTAGGGAATAAAAATAGAACGGCTCATTGTGTCGCGTCAGATTAGCACAAGCTCCATGAGTGGAACTCGACTCTGCTGTTCAGTCATCACCAGCACCCACCCATCACCCACACACACACACTGCCCTAAAGACACAAACAACCTTGTTTGCTTATTACTGGTCCTTTTGTCCTGTAGAGAAGTGAGACGATGCATTTTTTTGGTCTTTTTTTTCTTCCTTATAGATCTTCACTACAATAACATCCGTTTTCCTGATTATATAAACGGCTACTATCTGCTTGTTCAAAATGTTTATGACAAAACATTTTTGCCTGTGCTATTTGTGGGGTTGTGTGTCTGATCTCATCATGATTATATTCCAAACATGAACAATGTAATAATATTATGTCAGGCGTCTAGTCGGATGATGCAGTACCAGTTGAAATTAATTTGCTGTGATGAATGCGGATGTCCGACAGTGGGTGTTAATGCAAACAGGAACTTCCGAATCGTCTCAAGCTTAACTTGAAAAAAAATAATTATGGAAGCCAATAAGGGTTCATAATAAGAGCACTTGAAATCATATGTGTGATATGGACCGCACTGGGTCTGAAATAAATAAAGAATTGATTATATTATTATTGATATCGAAATAATGTTCACAGCCTGCAGTTTGCATCATGCTTGTGTGCCTATGGAAAAAAACTGAACTTGAACCTACAGGTGAAAAAATAATACTTCAAATTTTATTTAATGTGTGAAAAGGTTTTTGTATGAAATATTTTGTCCTTATATATATGTATATATATTTATATAATAATAATGAAAATATTTCTAGTAATGTTTTCAACTGTCTTGTTTTCAACAAACGAGACACTTTCCTATCTGACTGGAATGGCAAGCTCAAATTTTGACAGCACATTTACAACAGAAATTATGAGAGATTGAACATGTTGCCATGGCACCAGCCATCCCATGAAAGAATGTTGACATATACAATCAGGAGAAAATATGAATGTGACGGCTATAGTAATTAAATTTAGCGTTTATCAGATTTTTGAATAAAAGCCAGTATTTATTAGGGACTGTGAATTAACAGTCGTGTCCTGCTTGCATCTGTTTCTCTTGTGTTATCTGTGAAACAAACAGACGGGAGATGTGCCCAGTGGGTGAATTGTGAGGCTGTTGTGATTCCTCCTACACCTCCTACTGCTCCTCCGGGGATCACGGCCTCTTTGCAGCTGCCCTTTGGGTGAGGCAGAGTGCATGCAGGGTGGAGACGGCAGACAAACCGCTGGGCTTATGGACCACATACTGTTGGGAAGCAAAGATTGCTTGTTTGTGCTCGTCTCTGTCTGCGAGCAGGACATTACTTGCTTTATTTGGTATTTATCTTAAATATGGATTTTAGTAGAGGACTATTTTTTTTAATCTAAAACTATTGTTGTCAATAGATTTCTTATGTTTTATTCAGGCCAAGACAACTGACAACAGTTTTTCTTATACTTGTATTATCAGAAAACACCCTGAGGAGTAGCCTCACACACGCACACGCACACGCACACGCACACGCACACACACACGTCAAACTGCCCAGTGTCATCACAGTCTGGTAATTGCTTCTTGAACACTACAAATGTAGGTCTATTGTGTAACTCCAGGCCTCTAGAGCAGCAGCTGTAGAGGAAGGTGGAAGTTAATGTATACAAATCAGAGTCAAAGATTTACATCCCTAAACCTGCTTTTCCCTCTCAGGTTTCACAACTAATTCAAGTGTCTGTTTACCCTAAAGGCCAACTGTAAATATTCCCACTTAACATGACAAATTCAGCAATATACACACTGGTGTAGTTACAGTACATAAATGTAGCATTGCGCAACAGATTTAAATAAATGAGTTGTGCACTGATAGGGAATAAGATGACTGATTTGTATTCATCTTTACAGCCCCCTGCATCACGTGGCAGCAGTTTGTCACAATAGCATGAAGATACAAAAGACGCCAGCGTACATCACTGAGGACAGGTTATAAATTACATTTTCAGGGTCCAATACAAAGTGAGTTTCTCCAATATGCCATTGCATGCATATTGGCGTTCTCTTCAGGTTTACTTTTTATTGGCTACTATTTATCGATTGGGTACACCATCTCAGTTTGTGCCGCTATAGACTTGACCTCAAATTGAAGCAGCGAAATCTGAGAGAAAATTGGTTCAAATCTCTGGACAGAGTGGGAATATCTGGGACGGCACAAAAACGATAAATTAATCACACCATTCCTTCCCTCAACAACTGCTGTTGCTGTCCATTTAAGTGTTTCCAGACATGCTGCCAGCAGGAGCGTCTGACAGCAGGGTCCTCGGTGGCTGTATTCTGTGCCTTCCTCTCAATTTCACAGGCTCTCCATCTGCTAATTCACCCTCTCTCACCTTCTCTTGTATTCTATTCTTTCCATCTGTATTTCATCAGGTTCTCTTCATTCGCAGCCTCAAGCAAGGCCCATGGGCCCAATCTGAGCCACTGCATTATAACTGCATAAGATGGGCTTTCCAATGGGTATTTGAGTTTGGCAACAATAATAAGTTTCAAGGAATTTTAAATGCAATTTCTAAGTAAGTAATTCCGATATAAATTCATGGCACATGTTTTTCCTTTATTTGCAGGCCCGTTCATCATGTAATTTCAACTGTATGATCTGTTATGATTAATTAGATATGTTATAACATCTATACCCCGGAAGCCATCTTCTTAGTGCTGCACCATTTCCTCAAAATAGAAACATTTCACAGTAATTCAAAAAACATCAAAGGTTTGGATCACCATTGGAATTTGAAATTGTGTTCCATGGGTTCAGAGTAATGCTTGGCCACTATTAAAAATAGAACCACAAGGTCAAAAAAATGATGAAGACAAATTCCTTGCAGCAGAATCCCCTATTTTGTAAGACTTTTGAATTCTTTCCTCAAACCAGAAGGTTTTTGCTCATAAAGAAAATACATGTGAAGTAACAGTCGTTCATCTACGTAGGTATTCTGCTGATTACTGCTTGAAAGAGAATCTTATCCCAAAGAGACAAATGCAAAAATGAAGTAGAGATTACTTTGAATCTGACTTCCTTGGTCTTTAAGGCCATCTTAAAAAGGACAATGGAATGGACAATTGGTGGACGTGTGTTCTGAATGTTTTCTAGCTTTATATAGTGACCCATTTGAGTTGTCAGTGCATTATGAGTTATGTTGTAATCAGGAGTAAATTTATGCAATCGTTATACCATCTTTCGACAGCTCATTTATAGTTTCGGCTGCCAGAAAAGCAAACTGTCATTAGCACTCATTTACTTTGGCTCCGGCTTGAGACAGATGACGAGTCCGTAACACAAACACAGCGCTTCTTTCATTATTGTAAGGCAACAATTCCAGTTTCTTGAAGCGTTTTGTTGATGCGAATTTATTTGTGATGCTAACTGATGGTGTCTGAGTAAAGTGTTAGATCACAACAACGTGCCATCCTGAAAAATATATTTATTATGGGGAGATTAGTGAAGTCAGTGTCTTTCTTCTGCATGACAGTGATTAAATAAGGCTCCTGATTGGATGAGAGTCAGACTCTTAACAAATCCATGAGCCAATAGATGCTTGTTCTCTCGTTCACATTCTCATCACATCAGTATGGGAGCAATTCTTTTTTTTATAATATCGATGTATTTGCTCACACTGATCTTTGCAAACGGAGTTTACTTTCTGTCATGTGTCTACATTACTGATAAGTATTCGAATATGCACACATGTTTCGAATGTCAAACACTACTTACCCATGGCCTTGAGTGAGGTGTACTTGTTGAAGCCGATTCCCAAATTATTATGCGGGTGAGACAAGGCCATGGCTGGACCCAAGGGAGACAAGGCTGCATTGTTCAAATGGTTATGATCTGAGGGAGTAACAGTAAGACAGACAAGGTTTGCATTTAAATGTGGTGCAACATTTCTATCTATCCGCATGATCGAAAAGCACAATCACAAACTAACTAACAAACCCATAAGCTGCAGTTATGTTTGTTAGTTAGTTAGTAACTAACATACATCAAATTGAGACAATAATGCAGTTATGGATTTGTTAGTTAGTTAGTTAGTTAGTTAGTTAATTAGCTAACTAGTAACTAACTAACTGCAGCAAAAAAATCAATACATAAACACACAGACTGGTAAATAATATTTGCTATGTGAAATATTTATCATATGTCACAATTTGTGAATGAAACCTTGCTATGAATGGTGAACTCCTTATACTTATAAGGATATATCCTTTCAGTCACTGTCCCAATCACTGACGGCTGTTTAGTATTTGTTTTTTTGTTTTCATAATCTGTGGATACCCTCAGAAATCTAGTTATGAATGTTCTCCCATCTGTTTGCTCGGGAACAAAAAATAGTTTGATGGAAGCAAAAGCAGAGCGAGGTACTGCATGTAAATGAGCAGGAATTATTTGCGGTAGGAAGATGTTGTGTTCATCCAACCAGAGTTCAGGTTACAGGTTCCTCCATTTATAAAGATCTATTTGACTGATTTTAGCTCATTGTTTTGATCTTAAAACTTTACTCTTCATATTCAGGGTCACATATTTCATTTAACCATTATAGCAGATATAAATATGCACCTAATCAGTACCAAACAGACAGACAAAGCTAGTGACGAGTTTGAACAGAAATTACATGAAATCGACCACCAAACTTTCCCAAACATTGTGCAGTTATGACAGTTTCAAATGAAATTTAAAATTTCACAATTAGTTTATTAAATAGAAGTGGAGATGATAATAAGGGCTCAATATTTGAATGTATCTCATTGTGAGAAAGAGATGACAATAGACAATAGATTATGTGTGGCTGTTTTAATGCCTGCTATTAAAGGTATTTAGCTTCATTTTTATCTTTTCATGCTTTCCATACTTCATGCATTTGATTTTGTATACGTGTGCTTGCAAGCGTACTGTGCGTGAGTTTGACTAGTGTGTCTGAGCAGAGCACCGCTGGGTGACGGCCTAATTCAGCAGGGCTCAACATCAAAGAGGCAGACTGCAAGTGCTTCAGCCAGCCTTAGTACTCTGACATGACTACTGTCTGACACGCACAGAGAGAGAGAGAGGGAGGTAGTCGGGAAGACTAAAGAGGGGGGGGGGGTATGCCTGTTTCGTAAAGCTGACAGGGTTAAGAGTTGGCATCCTGCTGGCCATGCAGGCCATAATGGAAAAGTAGCACAGTGGATAGAGCGGCTTATAATGTCGTATCATTTCTTCTGAGTAAAAGAGAAGGAAATAATAAGAGAACTCAGAGGACAGGAAAGGGAGGAGGCGGCTGAGGAGAAGTTTAAGTTACTGAAATTTAGAGGCTGTAATTTGTAGCAAATATGAAAGCTTGAGATATTTTACTTTCGACAACTGGTTCCAACATTTAGGCAAATTAGCTCCTTCCTTTTTTGTTAGGCGAAAGAGAAAATACATGCTAATTTTGTATTTGTACAACAGAATGGCAGTTTCTGCTCAGAGATGACATAAACTTAACCACATGAGACGGGCTTTATATGAAAAGCTTATTTAGTATCCAGACAGACGATTGGTACCTGTCAATTTTCAGATGTAACTTACTTGAGAAACTGTTTTGTTTTCATTTAATCTCATCTAATTTTATTTCAGTGACGCAATTTGATGGATCAGTTTGGAGTTGATTTGGGGGAGAAATTTAATAGTATATCAATAATGCAAATGTTTTCATCCACTGAAAATACAAACTGTGATATCTATTCTCCGTGTTCTCCTTGCCTCGGCAGGAGCACAGAACAAACTCTAGCCTTGAAGTATTTTTAGTGGGGTCGAGATGAGGGATGTTCAACTCAGTGCAGTTTATAAACTCACCACGAGATGTCATTAAATGCCACATGCTAAATATAATACTTATATAATTCAGTTTTTCACAAAATACCCAGATTTTTACAGTATGTAGTTTTGAGCTATAAACAACATATATTTTCGTATGCATTGTTCTTAAGTTAAAGGTCCTTCCAGCAGCTTAATTCATTGTTAGATACTTCTGTTACAAAAAAAATGCTAACCAGCTAAATATGTCCTTGGAATTTTGTAATATTTAATATTCTCTTGATACTGAACATATTTATTGTGTTATTTGCAGTCCAGTTAAACTTGACATAATGAAATGACCTTGCGTGTGGCATGTCTGTGACATCATCTCTTCATCATGAATATCTGTGCGAGAGAAAATACACGCCAGCCGTTGTTTGTGTGTTTGTTGTGTGGTGGTTTCGTGCTGTGCCATATCTAAATCATGCAAACACATACATAGAGTATGAGCAGATGCTGCTTTGCAGTCCTCTCACAGTTCTCTAGTCATGTGTCTCCTTATCTTTCCATCTGCATCACCCAATTTCTCTCTGTCAAGCCTCTTGTCATATGTCTCCTCCTGATATTACGACTGTCTACTCCCTGTCTCTAACCTCTGTCCTGTTTGTCGCATGTTAGAGACAGGCCATACACAATGAAAGAAATAACTCACTCCAGTTTTTTCTTAGAATCATTTTCTGTCTTTAAATTTGATTATAGAGGATAGAAATGTAGATAGGGACGGGAAATCACAAAAAGTGTAAATGCCCTCATCAGATTCGAACTGCTTGGTTTTCATTTGTAACATGATGTTTAATATCAGACGCTGATGAGATATTTCATATGTCTTAAAGGTGTTTGAAGAAGAAAGTTAGATATGGAAAATGTACACAGATGATTTACTCAGGTATAAGTACACGTTCGAAAGATATTGGCAAAAGTAGAAGTATTGATTAACTCATTCAAAAAGTAAAACCCAGCCAGTTCTAGGACTTTTTTGTGCACAAACCTGACTTAAACCTCATGCTGTAATATAATGGAATGGGCGCTAAACATAAATTGCCTTTTTATATAGAAGATATAAAAGTGGATGGAAAAATTAATACGGTCATGCATTTTCTGTCCATTTAGGTTGTTGGAAAGCCCTCAGTGTTGAACAGTAAAATTATATGATAATAGAAAAGTAAAAAGGCTGTTTTTAAAATGGAAGCAGTTGAAGTTTTTCTCTGGAAAAAGTTTGAAATGAAAGTAAAAAGATGATTCCAAATAAATAATCCACGATACACAAATATCTGAATACTTGGAACGTTTTTCTCCACAGTAAAATGTCTTAGACTTTTTACTTTGACACCCCAATAGGCACCCCAATAAAGTGTGATGACATCTCTAGAAAGCCTAACTTTGTCCTGGCCACTCTGTGCTTCTCTTTTGTGGTGTCACCCTTGTTTGTGTGTTAAAGTGGAGATGGAATCACGTCATTAGACCGATTTCAGTGAAGAAGTCTCAGTCCGTTGTTGTTTTCTCTTCCACACACTGCATTTTCAGGTTAAATAAGGGCTTACCCATGGATAACACTATTATTTTCTAGCCCACATACTGGATGAATTGAACTTTGGCTCAGTTTGCTCAGCACTTTATTAACAAAGACCTACTAAACATCTACAGTCACACATGGATGGTCACAAACAAATCATTACCCTTGTAATCACCCGAATTGCACATTTTGGACTGTGGGAATAAGCCAGAGACAGAACAAACTGTTGAATTTATTACTGAACATGTTTTTTTCTTCTTTGCGTAAGTGAAATTAATGGGTTTTAATCAAGGGTGATGCATCAATTAAAACTAAATAATGAGCACATTCAACTAAAATATAAGTTAATTAAATTTTTAAAATGAATCAGGAGCTGGTTAACATTTGTGCAAGCACCTGATATAATGAAATTAAGTAACTTTAATAGCGTTTTCTTCATTATAAATTGGAGTGGATAATTGGGTTGTTTTGACATGTTCTGATACCTTAGCGGTTCTGACTCTTCACTCTTCATATGACACAAATATTGTGGTGAATGATGGGAGGGGTAAAAGCCAAAGAAGAGGAACGATGGGGAAGGGAAGTGACAGATAAACAGATGGTAGATGGATGGTAGATGGATAAAAGAGAGAGAGCGAAAAGGAGGTGGTTTTCATCTGCGGCAGAATGCGCAGCAGCTGTTTTCAGCACCATGGACAGGGCTACCTATCGTCCCTCTGGGATCATGCGCTGATATCTGTTCAGCACCATGGACAGCGCTCCAAATTACGATGCCGTCAAACCCATCACGTCTGGCTTAATTGGACCGTTTGACAGTAAAGAGACACACAGAATGTGAGAAAATAATCCCTTGTCATTTGACAGCTTGGTGTTTTTGTGGGTTCTTGCCCTCCTTCCTGTTTCTGTACAAACCTGGAGTTGCATGTTTTCTAAATTGCTACTGGGCTATATTTATAAATATGTAAATACAGGACCTATCGTGACTATTTACACACACACACACACACGCACAGGACCACGTATAAAAAGAGTCGTAGCATGTGTTTGTGATAATTAGTGATGCTGCTGTGTGTGTGTGAATGAGGGTGTATGCATTTTTTTTTTTTTGCATTTGCATATCCGTGTTATGTAACGTTGAAGCAAACGGTATGAGCGAATCACTTTATTCCATTATTTCTTTCGCACGTTTTGCAAAGAGGGTCTTTAACTCTGACAGGCATTTTGAAGTCCCACTGGACCCCCCTCAATGTCACCATGACTCACTCCCTCCCGCATTTTCTGTTTGATTGTTCTTCAAGGAACAACAAAGCAAATCTCTGGCTACCGCTTCCTAACTTCTTAGAATTCATTTATTCAAAAGAGCAAATTAAAATGCACGCTCATCTGAATCTTCCTGGCTAACCAACAGACATGTGTGTGTGTGTGTTTGCATGTGTGTTGCATAATCCTCTCTAGCTCCCTCTAACAGCGGCAGAAATTGGGGAGAGGTAAAGAAATCCTCATTATGTAACACAACTCAATCTGGGTCTCATCCTTTAAAGGGACATTTTACCGCAAATCCAGATTTAGACCGATGATGCTTCACGCTCTGCTGGATGTCATTAAGCTTCTCAGGTGGAGCAATGAACGCTCCACCTGTTCCTCTGCATGGTGTATTTAAAAGAAATATGGTAGTTCATGCCAATCTGGAGTAATTAGGTGATGATTCCTGAAAAGATGGAAGCCTGTTTGATGTTCAGAAATTGGATTTGGGTCTTTTGCCACACCCGGTGGTGATACTGTGTATATATTAGAAAACTCTTACAGAGTTTTAGGATCTGGTCTGTTGGGGTCATTTATCAGCTGCAATAACCTTGAAGCTCCTATACTTTAAATAATCAGAACCAGTGTTCCACCAATCAAAGTTAACATCTCCCCAAATTAGCACTTCTAAGATAACATACTAAGAGTAGTTCTGGCAGATACCGGTAATCAATGGACCTAATCTGATGAAGAAGGTCTATAAATTACAACTGCAAACAAAGGAATTGTTGGAGAAAATGAATGTGGGCACTGTGCCAACATTTTCAAAAGAAAAAGGTAAGCTTCATATTCTCTCCTAAATATTTTAGTCATGTAAATGTGAATATGACAGTCTGTTGAGACTTTCTGATGCTGAAGGAGACTCTTAGTATTTGCATTAATCCCTTCTAAAACCATGCAGTCTCATGTATATGGATTATTGAGAGAAGGTAGACCATGTTCAGGTCGGCTCTGAATCTGAGAAGGAACATATTTCCAAGGAGTTTCAGCAAGATTCAGCGCTCAGAGAGCCAGCAGGCATGGATTGAAGTGTCAGATAGCCAGGCTGAGGTCAGCGGAACATTAATTCGTGCATATTGAAAGTGAATTTCTAACGTGTCCATAAAAAGGCTTACTGATAAGTAAATCTTACAATATGCTTCCTCCTTTTTTGGGGTCATTCTTTAAAAATTTTAAATTATAAATATTTGATTAGAAGGGATGCGTGGTTAGGAAATAAGCAGGAAATAGTCTGGATGCTCTATGAACCACCATGCAGATAATCCTTATAAAAGTGGGTTAAAAAGCAGAAGTGCACTGTGAAGGTCAGTGAGAACACACACTCCTAATGTGACATATGGACACACACGTGCTCACCTTCCAATGATTGCCAGGTTGTCTGAAAGAAGAGAATCCAACTTTGACTGAATTATTTATGAATTCATCCAGACTGGAATAAAGGGCACCAGATATGCATATTAGTTTCTCTTTGAAATATTACTGACTGTTACCTTTGATGCAGCCAGAGGACAGCAATGAAGGATTAATAAGAGAAAAGATAGAGATTCAGGTGCTCAAGGTGAGGATGAAATGACCAGGAAATAATTAGGACCAGTAAGAAAGAAGAAAGAAGAAAGAAAGAAACAGAGAAGGTGGGAGAAATTATAGTTGACTTCAACAGTTCTCTACGAGGCTTTAGTGTGATGTGAAAGTGAGAAGAGTGTAATTTTATTTATGGATGTCATAGTGCTGCCCTGCCTCACAAAATAAATCACAGATGAACTTTTTATTCTTTGTTTTTCAGGTTTTTCAGGTTTATGGTACATACCAATCCTTCCACCCAGTGTAATGGTCATTTATTAAATAGCTCATCTTATTAACAATTTTTTTTAAAGTCCAAAAGGCCCCAAGGCTGCATCCATTCCTACTTACTGATAAGACAAACCAATCAACACCAACAAAAACATTTCTTCCTTGGCAGAAGAAATATCTTTTACTTGCATCATTAAGTGTAACCCTGTAAAAAGGGCAGCTACATTCCTGTCTTTTTTATAGGCCAAGAAAGTCCTAATTTGTTGTTCTGAGCACACATGTACATTTCTGTGTGAGCTTGTTTTCCCTGCGTCTCCTCAGTGCTGGACTGCGCTGCTGGTCCCTGACTAATTGAGGCAGGCCTGTAATGTGATTACCGAGGCGATAGCCTTGCCTCTCCCTCTCACCGCACTGGCACATACTTCATCATTGAAATTCCCTTGCGTGTACATGTGGGATGTGACCAGACTCTTTGTACACATATCTCTTTCTGCAGGGTTGTCTGCTTCCTATTGTTTGTGAGGTTCCGGCTGATGTATGTGTGGCAAGGATCTCATCCATATTCTCCAGGCAGTGGCTACAGCCATGGAACAGGCTCGATGGCTTCATTCAGAATCTGAATAAAGGAGGGCAAACAGATCCTGTTGTGAGAATGGCTTTGCGCTCGGATGAGCTCCTTCTCATGTGTTGGATTGTTCTTCTCTGCCACATCCTTTAAAAGCAGCACGCAGAAGCGCTTCCTTCTTTCGTCAAGTGGATGTCCCATGAGAGCTGCATTCGAGCACACAACTTGGACTTAATTGCACACTGAGCCCTCCTGTTGCAAACACACACACTCGGCTCCTCCTTTCTTGCATCCATGCAGGAGCCAGGACTTCTCCATGTTTCCCAAAGCATCAATCTCTCGCTAGTGTGCCCAACCGGCATGTCTAACAGTGATTGATGCACTCTCAGGTTGACTGTGTGTATGAACACATGCGTGCCTTTATTTGCCCTCCAAGCCACCTTCCATTCCAACAGTCCCCATCCCTACTGCCCCGCGCCTCCCCCTTTTGGCCTCTATCTTGGTATGTTCTGACTGATACCCGATTAACACAGTGCATTGGGTCAGTCTTGCAAAGGCCACCTGAGAGGGGGGAGAGGTGTGTAAGCATCTCCTGCAGAGACTGATAATTGTCTGAATACCAATAGCCCAAAGAAGGGGAGCAGCAATGGAAGGAGAGGATGGTTGACGAAGAAGAGAGAGACAGACCAAATGGAAGTGAGGCAGATGGGGATACAGAGGTGTGATTGTTAGAGAGATAAAGTGAGAAAGATGTGACAAACAGCGGATGGCTTTGACAGAGAAATGGATGACATGAGGAAGACAAAGGAATAGAAAACCATATCTCTGCAACCAGCAGCCATCTTGGGTCCCAGGGAAACAATCTGCCCTCCTTTTATAGTGAATCATCAGCTCGTGCTTTACTTAACCTCTCATCACCTTGGAAGGTTAAAATCACCCAACGCATGAGTTTTAACACCTCAAACATTCTTTTATGTACTCTTTTTCATCTTTTTATGAAAATTCCTAGCTATTTAATGACCTTCATATTGTTGCCTATCAATTTCTCACCCTAATCCCTATTCTTCATCATCCCCCCACTCAGGCTATATCCCACATTTTCCTCTCCCAAGGCAGCCATTTCTGCATTCTGTCATAGTGTGGCAGCTGGATCATGTGCCTTTCTCCCAAAAAGAAAGAGAGGGGGGACGAAGAGAGCAGAGAGAGAAGGAGTGAATGTGAGGACATAAAGGTCTTGCTACCTCTGAATAATTACCCTCCTCTCCTCTGTCATCCTTTAGGTAGTGTGAAATGTAGGCCACCAGACAAAAATAATCCACACTGGTGAGATGATTCTCTCTTTTTTTATGAATGACTCCACCGTTCTTAAAATCCACAGGATACTTTTGAATTTATGATTCCATTCTTGATTTGACGGCCCTGTTTTCAGTCACGCTTGCTCTGCCCACGCTGACGTTTTGCTGTTGCCTTGGGGTTTGGGATCCAGAAATCGATGGATTACATACAACTGTATTGACTGATTAGAAGATGGAAATCTGGAATTACATGACACCCATTGAATTATAGTCTGTTTCAAATTTACTGGCAATTATCTAATTTTCATTCATAATGTGTCCGACGCCCCTGAGAGAGCTGCCCGGCACAAACAACCTGATGAAATTGTTCTAACTTTACTTTTTTCTTGTTTTTTTGGGGGGGGCTTGAAACAATTCCGCTTAATGCACATCTTCCAAAATATAATGGCAAGGATAAATTGTGACTTCATATGCCAAGGTCAGGACTTTGACATTTGTTACATGATTCAGCCTGTTATTGTTGAGATGGGCTGGCTGAAGTGGGCCGCCTAAGGGTATGTTATAGCACACACGCAGTGGGGCCACATGGCTGCATTAATGTCATGCAAAGGATTCGTGTCAGCACATTATAGGATATTGTGAAGGTTTTTGTTCACACAAATATGTCCCAGCTTCAAAATCCTAGTCCTTATACGAATCCCAATGCTAAGCATAAATACAACGGGTAAAAAATACTATTATGCTTAAATTGATCAATTGTTACTTAATCAATGCAATAGATGCCCTCTGCAGGTCATGTGTCCACAGTGCTTGATCTAAATCCTTCCATCCATCCAACGCTATCAGTAATGAGAAATGTTGTTTACGTACGAGTTGCGTGTTAACATGCATCACCTCTCGCAGCGGTGTGAGATATGAACAGGCAGGGAGATGCACCAGCAGCGTCCCAATGCTCTCACTCTGCACATGTAAACTATCAAGTGACATTTCACGCACTTGGTGGAGGGATAGAGACAGAGGACAAAATGTCAGTAACTACAAAAGAGGGGGGGTGAGGGGGGGGGGGCAAAGATGGCGTTCAGAGTGGTACAAAAAGGTTTTATCGTTTCCCGAATGCAAAAACCTATCAATCTGTTTTGGAGCTAACTTGCAGTCTTTTCTTTTTGTCTCCCGTCATTTTTCTCACATTCGTTCAGGTTTCATCCGCCCTCCCCCTACAGGTCCCGCTATGTTTCTCACCTCATCCTCCGTCTGTCAAACACATGAGACATATTGGCGCACACAGATGTCACCACACACTTCACGTTTTCTCCAGTCGCTCTTTATTCTTTGCCTTTTCCCTTTTGCCCTAATTCTTTTCACACTTTTCACCATCGACTTTTCCCTCTCAACCTCCTTGCATCTCGTCTCTCTATTCTAGTGCAATGGTGATTGAACATCCTGTTTAGCAGATTGTTTCATTCTGCTCCACCTCCTCTTGTTCTCCCCCCCATCAGCCCCTACATGGTGGGCTTTCATTTATCCCCATAATGCACAGTGATGGTTGTGTCAGCGCTCAGCCTGATCTCCCAGAAATGAGCTCAAAGCAACACGATGAGATCAATAGTGCAGTGGCACCAGGGAAGCTTCTTTTATACACTCTGGTCAAGGTGGCCATTATATCAGCTCTCTGTTATGTGTAAAATGTGCAAATGGAGGCGTGGAGAGCATGGCTTTCTTTTCTTCCCTCTCAGAGAGCAGCGGCGCTTTAACAGCAAAATCGATGTCTGTGGAGGGTGAGCACGCGTGCGGCGAACCACACAAGATGCAGACGCAGTAGTTAAACGCACGGCTCCTTTGTTTCTGGAAGGCCGGCAAGCTATCTAAAATCCCACACTGGTGATGCGTTGTGTCAGCATTGTTTGGTTCACTATAAAACCAGCTAGCGTCTTCTTTCCAGCTGTGCTTTTGGATCTCAGTGTGAAAGGGACATGTGTCTGATTATCTTATTCACTTTGTAATGTCACGCTGTTTTTTTTTCCAGCCCACACTCTGCCTTCTCTCTCCGTTGTCATCTGTCATTTAGTGATTTCTTTAGCTGCTTCCCACCTTTTCCTGCCACACATACGAGCAGGAATGCTTCACAGCACATTAAATATGCTCCTATTACACAACACACTGATGCCTTTACCCATCCAACTCTGGCTCGGTCTCTGTGATAATATTACAATGACCCTGACCAATCATTATCCTTCTTGGTTGAACCAAAGTTTTACATTTTAGTCTCTTTTGCGGTATCATTCTCAACGTGTCGAGGATGACTCGCCTGCGTCATCATTGGTGCCTCCCTCAGGTAAACGCTGCATCATGGAAACCATTGATGCTATAAATAAAACATTATGACTGGGTGTAGAAGTTGCAACCTGCCGTTTGTCTGTTCTAAGGCAATGAACCGAACAATTACAGTATTCACTTACTCTTCCTGCAGTTTTGTCAGGTTGGCTTCCTTCTTTGTCCGACTGACCTGATATCATGTACAGGTCTTTGTCACGCAGGCTGTATTATGTGCGTGCGTGCGTGCGTGTGTGTGTGTTAAAAGCAGCCTGCTGGTTGGTGCGCTGCAAACTCCGTGGCCTGACTCCCCCTCTGAGGATCACGCATGGTTGAGTGTGATTAAGTGAGTGTTTTACCCATTGTGGTTCTTGTGTGTGTGTGTGTGCGTGCTCTCACGCCAAAGCACCCCCGTGTTGCTCACTATGATTGTTCTGCTAGGAGACTGATTTTAATCAGATGTTACAACATTGCTTAGCTTAGCTCCACACACACACACACACACACAGAGCTGACATGCAGAGCCAGGCCCTTAAGCCACTGTTTCTTTACTGATTACTATATCAATTTGAGCTCACAGCAGGAGTAAACTCTCCACGCGAGAGGCTATGCTTATCAACTGTGCATCATTCTTTTTAATTTATGGTTGCACCTGTGAAGTTGCTGCATGCATCAGTTGTGTTCTGTGAATACCTGGAGACATTGATGTTCTCATAGAAAATAATCTACCTTGGTTAATGTTAAAATGCTTCAAGGCTGCACAAACCATGGTTTTGTTTCATGTGTGGTCTGTATCATCTCTGACCTTGTAATTGTAGTATTTTACATGCACAGGGTCTGACTGCTGGTTTCAGCGTGTTAATCCTAACATGACAGAACCCGTGTAAAAAATTAACAGGCTGAACGGAAAATAGCAGATCAGAGTGGAAAATCACAGAAATCAATCCAATCATGATATTGAATTATCTGATGTATGATATTAAAGCATCATTTTAATTCTGTCTGTCATGCAGTTTATATATTTTATCTAAACCTGCAACCATGGGTCAAAACCATTCCCAAGGTGTTGTTTAATTGCTTGAAATATTTTTGTTACTTAATTCATTCATAATGTTTGGGTTTGTATTACCTTTAAATCTTGTATGAAAATTGTTTTCAATAGGCAACAATGTATTTTTGACAGTTTTAAGGCGATGCGTGAACATTGGGTCAGAGTAAAATTGAATAAAGAAATTGGATTGTTATGGAACAATCTAGTTTTGTAGTGCTGTGTTGCTGGTACTCTTTGCTGCATGCTCTCATTCAAACACACTCCTCCCTCCACCATTGCCCTCTTTGGAAGTCAGTCCAAATGCCACCCTTGGTCTAATGCATTAACCAGGAAAACATTTAGCTATGAGCAGGGTTATGCCTCATTATGACAGAATAACAGAGCCAAAATGGAGTCTGACCCCCTCCCTGTTGCTTTATAACAGTGCTCGTGTCAGTGAGCCTGCAGCAGTCAAGGCTGATCATGCCCGTTTAATGAATAGCCGCACACAGCTCCTCTGTCAGAGGCTCTCTAGCAGCTCATATCAGTCTCCAGCAGACACATTTGACCACACACATTTAAACTCTGTCAGCATCCGTGGAAATGCACATTCCCTCTCTGAGCTGCCGAGTCACTCATCTCTCCATACAAATAAAAATGCCACCCTCTGCTTCCACATACAGGACAAGTGCAGATACAGATGCACAGAAAAATCCCAAGTTGCAAATCATCTTCTTTGCATCACTTTGAAAACGTCATACATGCTAATAATTTCATGAAGTTCCATAATATGTCTTACATGCTTCCACCTGCTCACACGTAGCTATTATGCCCCAGTCAGAGGGGAACTACTGGACTAACTTCTGCTAATCTATCCAGACCTCAAAAACCAATTGACCACTTGATAGAGTTCTATGAAAATAATGTTTTAGGGCCCTTAAATGTACTCGTCTTACAATTCTATAATTTTAGCATGTTAAAGAATTCTGGTTTTAGCATTTCTTTACACCATCCTGCTGCTATTCTGCTTTGGCAGTTTATGGCATAACCACATCAGTATTTCTCGTGGCAAGGGCATCCGTGTCCGTTTTTAGTTTGAGGCGTAAGCGATGACTGAAACACTCTCCCTAGGAATTTCCAATAGAGACACATTAGCACACACTCTCTTGTAACACACAACTGACAGAAATATGTATGTGTGTGTGGGGGGGGGGAGGGGGGGGGGGGGTATAATGAGTACTTGGTGAGCAGAGCAGGGTCTAGTGTCCTTCATATGACCGAGAGAGCAAGCCCTCCCATGGCAGTGGATCAATAAAGACAAAGCATGCAAAGTTACTCACATACAAGCCTCACACATGCATAGCACCAGCACCGTTACTATTGTGGCCTTGTTTATGATAGAATTGCTGACAGGTGATCAAACCATTGAGTATCGGGGATAGGAAGTTATTGACACAGTTCACTTGAGTCTTTTTCTGCCATCCCCTCAGTCGTGTTAATATTCCTGTGTACTGATGTGAAGGTTTCTCATTGCACATACTGTTGATTGCTGAATATTTCCAAAGAACTGACCTTCTAGATTTTGTCTGTGTGACTGTGTCTCTCTATTTGTCTGGATCGGCCATTCAGCTCCCTAAAGCTGTAATCTACCGCAGCCCCGTCTCATTAATAAGCCTATTCTGAATGCTCCACTGTGAGTTGCTTGACTTTCAGCAGTGGTGGCGGATCATTACAGAGCCAGAATAAATAGAGCAGCATGTCTGTTCAATTGTTTTTTTTAAATTCATCTCTGTGATTAATAAATTCGTTGTTTTTTGTTTTTTATTTTGCAGCACACATTAGTTTTCATACTACTTACATCTTCTAATTTAGATTTTGAATTTCTCTTTAATTTTATGTTGTATTAAGTGAAAACTAGGGTTTTGTTTTCAACAAACTCATGATCATAATTTTTTTCTGTTTTATCTTTGTTTTTCTTCATTTTTAATCATTGTGCTTTTGGGCTTTCTTCTCTGAGATCCCAAAACTTTGTTTTCAACGCAGTTCAATTCAACTCTTGAACTCATCACATCAGATCTATTTTTATTTGTTCTATGATCATTTCTGGGTGACTTTCCAGTTCAGTCATAAAATGAGGGATCAGGCAGCTTCACCTGCAGATACTCAAGCTATGATTGAAAGAAGGAAAGGAAAGAAAGTTGGGGGGAGGAAGGACAGAGAGACCTCAAGGGAAGCAAGGCTGTGAGTAGAGTGCAGAAAGGATGAGAGCAGATTGGCAGCTAATGAGAGGGAACTGGGAAGAAGACCGAGACAGGAAAAGAGAAAGTGGGAGACTAGAGCTGGTGATGCTTGAGAAAGAGGATTATCAGCCTGACTTACACCTGAAGTGGGGATATTTCGGTGCTACTGTGTTTCTGGTAATATGAGGGCATTGTGAATTAACGCCTTACTTTCCCTAAAAGCAGGCGAGGAGAAAACTTAAAATGACATAATAAGGGATCAAATGGAAGGATGAATGAAGTCTTGATTGGACTGCAGGGGAAATATTTGGGTTGTGTTTAACCAGCTTGTGCTGATGCTCAACCTGCCAGATACGAATGAGAATAAATAGTCCCATAAAGCAGTCAACAGATGTGTTGACCTCGGGTCCTGCCAGTCACAAACACATAATGGGAAGCACATAACTGGATTACCCTTCAGTAGGATAATGCATCAGTGCATACGTTAATGCTTGTATGAAGAACTTTCATCTCTCTCTGCTGGTATGTTGTTCTCAGTGGGAATATAATTGGCACTAGCCCCATGTGGCATAGTTGTGATGATCTACAGAAATGAAGGGCGCATAAACAAACACTTTCTCCCTGCACAGATGCTGTCATAATCACACACACACACACACACACCAGCAGCCTGCCCATACAACGTTTTTTCACTCAGCACTCGTCTCGCAGGTTCCCATGATACTCATTTCCTTGTTTTGATTTCAATGTTACACCGATGCCATCTCCCTCCTCCACCATCTTTTCTTCTCTGCAGCTCCCTGCATCAAACACACTCTTTGTCTCGCCTTTCCCTTCCCACTGTACCTCCTTTTTAAGTTCCCTTCTTCCATCTCAGCCTCTCTTCCTCCCCCTCTTACTCTGGTGTTTATACTTTTTTCTTTCTCTTGCAGGCCAGTAACATGCAAATTATGCCCCACAAATGCAAATCCTTTCACATCTCAGAAGAGAAAATGAAGTCCCTTCACTGACGTGGGGGGGCTGTTAGTTTGAAGGTTATCTCAGAGGTTTGATGAATAAAGCATGTGTGCATGTGTATTCGTGGGACAGCCCAAATATTCATCATTATGCATTATGTTTTTGCAGCTGTTGGTTTGTCTGTTCTTTGCCTAGAACACCAAACAGCATGCTTTGTGCTAACTATTGTCAGTGATGACGACTATGGCTCTGACTTCGCCTGATATTTGATGACATAGAGCAGAGTTGTGCTGCTCTTACAGGTAATCTGGGAAAACTACCCCGTTCTCAGCGTTCCATCTTCCTTTCTTATCCTTCTTGCTCTTCTTCCATGCAATCTGTTCTCCTCCCCTGCCACATTTTCTTATTACCATTTCTCCCAAGTTGCATTCCTTTTTATTCTATCTAGCTTGTCTTCACTATTCTTGATCCCAGCTATATTCCTCACCACTACACATCTTATGTCATCCCCTTTAAACCCCCATACTGTCTGCTGGCTATTTGTGAAACAGGAGTGTGTGTGTGTGTGTGTGTGTGTTTTTAGAGTAGGGTGATTGTCCTTAGGACAGCTCTCCACACCAGAACACTAAACAGCTGACCAGCTGCCCCCCTTGCAGCTAGCAGCATGGTGTCTCTTCTATTTATTCTCTCTATCTTCTCTCTTTCTATCCTTCCTTCATTCTCTCACTTTTTTTGTCTTCCTGTCCCCCACTCACTCATCTGCAGTGCTTTCTCACACACTGTATTCACTCTTGCCTTGATCTAATGCCTCCTTTTATTCTCCTTTATTATACTTACCTTATTCCTTTCATTAATTTATATTTTCCCCTCCCCTCTCCTTCCCTTCTTCACTCACTGTTTCTGCCCTTCCCTGGCTCAGTAATTTCATCTCCTCCCACCTGTACCTCTCCCTTATTTTACTTTTTCACTGATTGAGTCATTATACTCTGCTTCAATATTTTCCCCCTCTTTTTCCTTTTTCTCTCTGTTTTCTACTTTTTTATTTTCTCAAATATGCCAGTCCAATATCTTGCCACTTTTGTGCCTTAATTCATCCCTTACATCGTATTGAATATTTCTGCGCCTTTTGAAATGAGCACCGGAAAACAGTGAAAGGCAGATAAGTCTTTCTTTGTCAGATAATAAACATGAGGATTTAGCAGATGTCATTGATAAGAAGTACCCAGAACCTTTTCAGTGTATTTTTATCATCATTTAACAGGATAATTGTTTCATTATATATATATATATTTCAGCTTGTTTAATTGTTCTATAAATTAGTCGAGAAAACATTGCATAGAAACGTAATCAAAATTGTGAACCACTAATGCACAATAGTCTTATCTTTAGTTTAAACATCCACTGAAAATTGAGACACAGAAACGTTTACCAAAATTGATTCAGCAGTTGAGAAGATGTTCACCCTGGAAAATTCCCAAACGTTTTAGCACAAAACACAAAAATTGATCCTCAAAGTGTGCTTGTTTCATTCGTTTGAGGATTTTGACCCATCTTCTTTCTTCCACTCAAACATAATTTCTGCTTTACTGTCAGCTTCTCCCTCTTTTTGTACAAATGGCCTGAAGGATTAAATACGTTTAATTAAGAGGTGATTACGTGTTGACAGCTGACACTGCAGGGGCAGGATGGCTTTATCATCATTGTCCCAGACTGTCATCACCTTTACCCTCATTCAGCACGACACACACACTCTCTATCCTGGGTAGATTCCGTCTTTTTTTTTTTCTCCCATTCTTTCACACCTTTCACACCTTTCCTGCTGCTCTTTCCTCTCTTGTAATATGTGTTGATTACGTGCACATCGACACATCAGTTACAGCTGTCTGAAAGGAAACAAAAAGAAGCTATATTTAAAAAAACGATACAAATCCGAGAACACAAGCCTCAGTAAAGGCAGTTAAATTTCCGCATCATGTGACAACACTTTAAAGCAATAGTAAGTCACATGATAATTTGATCAAACATCATTTGATGCATTGCCAATGAAAAGCTACTTTTTTTTAAAAGTCTGGGACTCTTGCCTGTAGTACTTTTGACCCTCGCTGTCGTCTTCCTTGCTACAAAGATTTCCTAGATAAAACTGTACCTGTAATTTTGTCTGTGTGTCTTGTAAAGCTAGCACCATTGTAGTATTTTGACTGGAATATAACTTGGATCCAGATGTGTGCTGGATCTTATAGGGTCCATTTTTTTCCAACGAGACATGAGTTCCATTTAAACATCTGTCTGACTCCTCAGGGTTAGAAATCACCAGCCTTTGATCCCATTTTTGGCACATGTCCCTCTCCTCCATCGAATTTAATGAAATGCCTATGGGCAGCTTATGTGTAATTGATTAAAAAAAAATGCTGATCAATTTCTTTCATGGCATATGCCTCATGCTTCCCGTAAGTTTGGTGGAAATAGAATCCATCAAAAATAAAAATAAGAAAGTCAAAAGAAAGAAAGCCAAAATAGTGTAGTGTCATGCGATGTTGTACTGCATACATGCCTTTTTTTAAATTTATTATTTTATACATTTTCTATTCTATTCTCTACACTAAACATGCCTGGGTGGATGCATGTTTATGCAGGAAATGAGTTGGGGTTGGGAGGGCAGGGAATAAAGAAAGAGCAAGGGAAGACGACAGAAGAAAGCAGCCTAACAAGCTCAGTATGGGGTGAAAACAGGCCAAAACCTTGTTTATTGCAACTGTGGGAAGATGAAAGTAGCCGGCAATGCCTTAGCTTAGATGCCTTTTGTCTGTATGGGTGAATAAATAATGCCTAAGAGAGAGGGTGAATTATAGACAATGAGAAATAAGGAAACTTTATGCTATAATAATTTATTAATTGAATTTTTGTATTTTGGATAAAGAAGTTATTAGTGAATTGTCTTTGTCGATATCATATGGCTTTAGATCTGCTTTGAACAGTAACTGGACTTTATTATTGCTGCGATGTCAAACGACCAGGGCCAAATTGTGAGACAACAAAGCATGCCATCGCTCTTGTTACAAATGTGTCCCCAGGAAATAGATGGTACCCATTAATCCTAATATCAATTCACAGATGAAGCACAGGGTTATATATAGTGTATGTGTGAGAGAGAGACAGATCGGTCCCACTGCCTCTCCTCTGTGGGTTTGGAGCTGGAACACGGGTTAATTACATCTTAATTAAATATGACCTTTCTGTCCCCCGGCCCTCCTAACCCATGAATGACACATGACATGTATGAATGTCTTTGTGCTCCACATAAAGACAGTAGAAGAGAATGTTTTGTGTGTGTCACTTTTAGGGGGTATAGTCTTCAGAATTCAAACACATGCACCTTTGGCTGTAATGAGTCTGTAAAAATATCTGTTTATGTGGGCATGAATGCTCTCAGGTGGGATACGTCACTGTCTTGTGAGCTCAGTGCCAACGTGTCGTGTTTTGAGTACAGTTATACCTCGACATACGAGTGTTCCGAGACATGTGAAAAATGTATTTGACATACGAGTGATTAGCGTTACGAGCTCGGTCCTGGAACGAATTATAATATGTCAAGGTATTACTGTATGTCAAATAAGGGGCATGAAGGGGTGTCATTCAATACTGTCCTCTCCATTAATCCCCACTGTGTCTGACGTGTGATTAGGGAGGTCACTGTACAACCAAGCTTCCCAAATGCTCTGGAGGAAAATCAGCTAAACTGAAAATAAAGAGATAATTTAAGAAATTATAGATTCTGTGTCTCAGTAAGCGTGTTGAAGCCTTAATCAGGTCAGTAAAAGTAATAAAACAGTTAAAGCTGGAACAATAATAATAATAAATGGCTCCATTATAGATGAATCATTCATAGCTCACTAAGATGAAAGGATTAAATAGTGAGATTGTGGTCGAAACGGCTCCAATAAATAGTTTAAAAATACTTTTGTTGTTGCATGTAAACCCAGACAGATACACGGGCACACACACGTCGAGCACTGACCGTTATTGGACCGTAGTGCCCTGACTGAAATGCCATTGGTCCCTATAGGGTGATGAAGCCCGGTTCTATCCACACCTCCTGCCTCGCCTGGTTGCTTAAGGAGCTCCGTCAGAGTCCTAACAGGAGGAAGGGAAACACAATTTTAGAAAGATTATTAAAATATTACCAATGCAATATGAAAAGTAGAAAAAGACTCCACAGAATGTCTTACAAATGTAACTTCAGTAGTCAATATCGAACAAAAGAAACAAAGAGGGCTGAACAAGCACTAGAGAGATCTGACAGGAAATAGTCAAAAGAATAAAAACAGATAGTGTTTTAACCGATTCAATCTGCATCAATCTTAATTCACTTTAAACAACCTGCCGATGCCGAGACATTTTGAACGAATTGTTCGCATCTTTCAAAACAAACCCAAAAGGAAAATGCTTGAATTGAATTGAAGAGGAATTGAGGATGAGTCTGCCGATGGATGGATGCCAACTGGGAGCATGAATAAAATATTAACAACATTCTGTCTTGCCAACTTTTACTGTTTGACGCTTTTGAACAAGTTCTGATGCCTCCTTAAAACTGGAACACAGACAGAAAAAGGTCTTTCTACATGGCAATTTAACTTTTTTTAAGGTTCATAAAGATCCTGCAGCTGCAAAACAAGGACTGGGACTGTGTTCATCTTACAAGCAGCAGACTGTGAGTCGATTTCATTGCAAGATTCAAGTAAACACTAAATAATAATGATAATAATAGTTGTCATGCTTAATGCATAATCTTCTTACATAATATATAGCACAATGGATATTTTGTCACCAAAATGAGTTTGCTGATGAGATAGAAGAGCTGCATTGTGTTCTTCATTCCAGAACAGAATAATCGTACGCCTTTGCACAAAATCAAAGGTTTCGGGAAGGAGAAATTTGCGTTGCTCTCCTCCCCTGACACATTTTTCACTCTTACCATTAAGCAATCTTCAGCTGGCTCAGTGAGCTGCACAGCGGCCGGCAGATTTGCTATCGTACTACGTTGACAGCTCCCTGGTGTGAATGTGAAAAGGAGTGTTGCTGAAAAACAACCGTCTCAGCAAAACCTACCCTGCGTAACAGTTCCACCAAAATGTTCTTTATTTCAGAACTATTCTGCTTTGATAGGAAATCTCTCCTGACCCTTAATGTGCAATTTGTTTCCAAACTCAATAATTCTATTTATTATCAAAGGTACAAGAGAAGAGATCTGACATAAGGCAAATGTGCATGGATGAAAATAGTGCCTTGAAATGCAATGAGAATAAATACTCTTTAAAAAAACAAAATAAAAAGGTTTCTTCATACCAGTAAGGAGGGAACGTGCCGTGGGAAAGCATACACATGCTTGCATCTCAATTGCCTATTACATTTTCTGCTTGCGCGCCAACCTACGTCTCTTTCATCTCATCAGTAACTGTCCACTTCAATTCCATTACTTCTTCTCCCTTCATGCTCGGTGGCAATAAAGCAAACTGAAGCTGCGCAGTCTCTTGCCTCCCCTCCCACCCCGTGTGTCTCTTAACTCCCAGCCCCTCCAGAATGAGCAACATTGTTCAGCACTTGTTGTTCTATCTCTACCTCTCTCTTCCTGGAAACATTCTCTTCTTATTGTTTCTTATCTTCTCAACTCTTTGGCTTACTTAACCCCCTCTAGTCATCTCACCCCCTTCATGTTTTTCATCAGTTACAAGCCCTTTATCCCTTCCTGCGTGGCTTCTTTGACCCTCTTATCATTCCTTTCCTGGTTCATTTCTTGCACTCTCTCTCTCGTCCTGTCTGAACCGTCTCAACCCTCTCAGCTTCTTACCTTTTGACCTGATTTAAAAGGCTTTAACGACCACATGCTCAACATTGTCCTGATTAAGAAAAAAAAACAAGTGTAAAGAAACATGAATTTGGTTTATTAAAACACAAATGTAAAATGCTCAGCAGCAGAAAAGCTGCTTAAAGTATAACAGTGATAAATGAAGCGAGCCCAGTGAATAAATCTGACTATACTTCCCAGGGAAATAATTTAACACGTGTGGTAATTGCTTCAAATGGCGTCAGCCATCTAACATTATGGGACCTTTTCAGTCAAGCGAAATTAGCGATCCTTCGAGACGTTTATAGTAAAATGATTAGTCTCTAATTATTGCGCTGATATTCTGGCAGCATGAGCACACTCAGGGGTGACACTTCTCCCACTTGATTAGACCTTGACAGCTCAGCACTGTGATATTGTTGTTCTAAGTTCAAAATACAGACACCAGAAGAGGAGAGCGATAATACTGCTAGAACATTCTTTTAAAATACATTTCTATAAAATAATTGTCTAAGAAAATGTGATATTTTAAGAGCAATGAAGAGCTCCCAATACAAAAAAAAAGTTTCGATATATATTCTTCTAGTGTGGAAGCTATTGGAATAAATGGATAATATTGGAACAATGTATTTAATGGTGACCTAAAAACAACACAGATTGGTCAGAGACAAGCATCAGCTTGTAGCAGACATGGAAGATCCTGCACAGCAGAAAAGCATGGCCACCCTTTTTAAACTATGGGGATCCTAATTTTTGGTCATGATTACCAAAATTGCTCAAGAGGTGCAGATGTTCCTTTCTTTGATGCCCAAAATGAAGATCACATG
Source organism: Brachionichthys hirsutus (assembly GCF_040956055.1). NCBI lineage: Eukaryota > Metazoa > Chordata > Actinopteri > Lophiiformes > Brachionichthyidae > Brachionichthys > Brachionichthys hirsutus. The sequence continues at coordinate 210,362 of NW_027180343.1, forward strand.
AAATGAAGAAGTCTGGCGTACTTAGACTTGACAGTTTCATGGGGTAATTGTAATGTACGCTCTCTACTGCCTTAAACACTGTTCTGCCACAGTAATCTCTCCAGCACAGCATCTCATCCGAAGGCTCCCTTTATGAGTTGATGTTAGTGCCTATTGGTTTGTAGTAAATAGTCTAAAAGGGAGCTTGTGAGTCCAGCACAATGAAGTCATCACCCTGCTTGCATATAAAAATCTGCTGCTGCAATGTAAATTTGAGAAAGTGGACAGTAATAAAATTACATTTGCAGCCAACTGTTCCAAAGATATTTTGCAATACCTGCCGGGTCCAGCAGAGAGGAGGGAGGGTCCCAAACTGTGAGACCTGACCATTCAGTTTGAATTTGTTGCAACATCACATCTGCTCCGGATTCTATGATGAAACATGCAATATTTTGTTCCTCCAATTGTCTGTGCTTCATGCTAAATATAAAGTGGCCAAAACATAAAACACCCTACAGTCACGGAATAAAACATTCTAGGTTGTTCAACGCACAGGCGCGCAAACAGACACTGGTGCACGAGAACAAATTTCCTCTCCTGGGTTTATAACACAGCATTTGTATCTGAATCCCTCCTCACTGTCACAGTGGGTTAGTTTTTATTACAACCCCCCCCCCCCCCTACAGATAATTCCGGGGGTCCGTAACCTAGCAAGCGACTGAACACAGAGGCGTAACCCTGCTGTTTTCATCTGCGTTGCTGCACGATTGTGTGATGCTTGCATTTGCAACTAACCTGCATAAACACAAAACGACATGTTAATGCAGGCACACATGCAGGCAAATAGACGATGCTTGCATAGACAGACACGCAGACAGAACCCCTCACACATGCACACACACACACACAGCGCCTGTTTCCTACCTACAGTGTTTGCCTAAAGGGAGTTATTTGACGCCACACTGGAGTGACTCACCCTTTAATTCTCATGGGTAGTAATTTAGAGAGGTTACTGAGTGTGTGTGTGTGTGTGTGTGTGTGTGTGTGTGTGTGCGTGTGTGCGTGTGTGTGAGAGAGAGAGTTTTTAAATGAACAAGTGAGCCAGTGAAGAGGGTATATGTGAGTTCAGGAGTGTGGGACGTTTTCTCTCTGTATTTCACTATTCATCAGAAATGTTAGCCTCAACACACAAAGGAAAAACAAATAAACCAAATAGTATTTTTTATTGTGGCCTTTTGATTTTCCACCTACTTATTTAATATTATATATTGGAGAGCAACACATTAAAGTAGAGTTTAATTATCTGTCATAATTGCTGCAGAGACTGTTCATTGCAGCCTTTTATAAGAGTCTGGCTGTTACATAAACTGAGTTGATGTGAACAATTAAGTATTGTCAAAGTTAACAGCATTTTGTACTCGAATGACAAACTGATCAAATGTACGTTGACCAAAATGGCAAAACATAATGGCAGCTTTCAGTGACACAGATGTGAAATGGTAGAAAATGGACATAGCGACTCACATCCAGTTGGAACAAATTTAGTTTTGCACAATTTAACCAGCTATACCCCTAAGGTTGTCAGTTAGGCAACACACACATACACGCACAAACACAAACACAAACACACACTAATACAATCAAAGCCAGCCAAAGGGATGCTGTGGTGCCACAAGTGGTAGCGTCTTCTCATGTGGTCTGACGCATCCGATATTCTGACATACCTGCACACTCTTAGGTGTGCACACACATGTACTCATCAGAAATGCTGATGTGTTGTAGCTGCCAGATAGTGCACCCTTGTGGGCTTGGTGCAGAGCCTGGATCTGTCTCCCACCCAGCTATACTCCTATTAGAGCTGACAGCTGCCAAATAATGTCTGTTGGCAGGGCTGAGCGCCTGCAGTGCCAGGGCCTGTTCTGTTTTCATGCCGAGTCTCTTACATGATCTGGTGTTTTGTGCAAACCCTGAGATAGGAAGAGTTTAAGTCCAAAACACTGCATCTGGATCTATTTAGGGAACATATGTTGCTTCAATACTCACAATAATATTTAAAGAATAGAATGTGGGGCAGGCTCATTTAACATTAAGGATGAATATTACTGTCAAACATCAATATTGAACCTTCTGAATGCCTTCATGTTATTGTTAATTGTTTGGAATATTATTTAAATGGATGGGAAATTTCAGTCTCAGATCAGAGATCTTTTTTGTTTCGGGGGGGAACCAGCCAATGAAAATAACAATTAATTAAAAGACATTTTTATGATTTAAATTTGGTCATTTCCTTACCAAACCAATCGCTGGAAGGATCTCAAGGGATGAGGATGCAGCACTGCTAAAGATGATGTCACGGAAAATACCATATGTCAGTGTCTGAGTCACCACATGCACATATTATTTTTGGTTCATCTTCATTTTGGAACAAAGTGCACACATACACACACACACACACACACATTTATTCTCCTCAAGGGATTTGTTCCCAGACGTTCATCAGAGTGACGCAGACATAACCAAACACATGAATACACACAGACGAACATGAACACATTGTCAGCAGCATATTATGCATCCTGTGAAGCCTTTGATGTTATTGATAACATGCGGCGATTCTGCATGCTATGATCACATCACCATCCATCATTAATTTGAAATAGACTTTCCCAGGTATCAAGTGTCCAAGGAACTTGTCAAATATCATGCTTTATTTGTTTTGAAAATCAAGTGCTTACTGTGTCGGTATCTTGGTTAAATACCAACCGATTGCATAGAGATTACAGTAATTTGCAATATTACTAGCTTGACACTATAGGGTTAACAATAAGTCTTACAACATTTTCTGATGCCACTCTACTGCATCTAAATTGACAATAAAACCAACTGTGTGCGTTGTCTTTTCTCTGCTCTTGAGTTGCTCTTCAAAGACTAATTTAAACTTGTCTGATCACTGTAGCTGCATCGCTGTCACGCAGAACAAGCCGGTGCGTATCTGTTTGACGTGAGACAATACATTCAATGCAACGCAACACAAAGCAACACTGCAAAGTGTTGCAACTCGGCGCAACACACGAGGGAGTCAGGTGTCAACCAATGTTTAGCTCATAGCATACATTCACTCAAGCATAGGAATTCCCTTCACACTGCATTTGGCTCAAAGTTCAACCTTGCAAAGCGGCATCACTTAATGTTTGCAATATGTAGTCTGTCGCAAGGTTCACGAGCACATACACGTTGGTGAACACAAGGTGCAAGGGCAGTCCCGCAACGCGCTATAATCCACTAATGGGTGCACAGGATTCACAGTCAATCGTCATTTGTCATGAAATCACAAAAGCACTCGCACACGAGTGTTCAGAATGTCAAAGCTCGGTTCCGTGTGAGTGAGTGCAAAGCTACAGGGTGGGTCACATCAATGACTCCAATCCATCAACCTGTCTGACTTGACTATTTCTACGGAATTCTCTCTCTCTTTCTCTCTCTCTCTCTGTTAACTCAAACTCTATCTTTGGCTGCATCGTTTTTTACACGTTAATTTTTTTTCTCTTCCTTTCCCCTTTATTGAAACGATCCATTTCATGAGAGCCAATTTATTCTTGATGCCTGTCTTTATTTGTCCTCCAAATCTATCCTGTCTCTCTTTATACTTGACAGCCCTCACCTTCTAGTTTTCCGAATATCATTTTCATGAATTCAACAAACATTCACTTTTCCGTAGAATTGACCAAGAGATTTTCTGTGCCCCAACATCAGAAATGTGGTGACGGGAAATGATGGTGAAATGTACCTACAAGCAAATATTGAAGTAATATAATTTCAAGAAAATCTGGAAGATTTATGAAAAATAGTTTCTATCCTCAATTTCTTAATTAAGATAACAATGTCTGTTTTTTAATCACATTATACAATTGTTGAGAATAAAAATCCCCTGATCAATGAAACCAGTTTTCATGTCCACATCCTGATGAGAGTCGTGAGGACAGGAGGGAGCGATGAAAAGAGTGCGGCAGAGATTAATGGAGTGATGGACGGAAAAATTAACAAGCTTAGTTTACTCTTTTGATAAAATACCAATTAACCAATCGCTTTCACCAGTTTATCTCAATTATTTTCTTTCCCAAGCCATCTACTTTGTTCAGATTCACCCGCGCTCTCTCTCTCTCCTCCACACATCTACTTGTCTTCCTTTCTAGTTTGCCTGTTCCTCTTTTAATGGGGCTCCAACTCGGCAAACTCTCCCTGTATTTCTCACATTTAGTTTACGTCCATTCCCATTTTCTCATCTCCCACACTCTCGATCTTCTCTTTATTTTGTTCTCCGTTAGTTTCCCCTTATCTCCACTGCCTCTCTCTCTCTCTCTCTCTCTCTCTCTCTCTCTCTCTCTATCTCTCTCTCTTTCTCTCTCTCTCTCCCTCCTCTGTTATGTGTGCTGTTTAGCTGCGCTTAGCTTCACCTGTCAGCTTGGATCAGAGCTGTGGAGCAGCTACATGACAAACTGTCCTCTGATTCACTTACACACACATGCACACACACACACTTGTAGCTTCTGCTCAGAACCCCCTCTGTACCAGCCCTCTTACTCTCGCTCTGTGTCACCGGTTTGGTTCTTTGTGTTAATGCTTTAATTCGTCTATATTTCTGTGCACATATCTTAACTGAATATGCTTTGTGTCAAAAAGAAGAGGGAACTAGATTGTATATGTAGGCAGGATTTTATCATTCATAAGCATTAAATCTGTGTCTTGTCTGAATGGTGGAGCAACTGTTTAAATATTTTGCCACATGATTAATCTGTGACATTTAACTTGTTGATTTTTTTTATTTGATGCAAAATCAATTGAACCTCAAAGTTTGACCCCAATTTATTTATGCAAGCACAGATTTTGATTGGGTGTATTAAATGTAACTAACAAAATAACCAGCGAGAGATCTCACTGAGCTAAACACTTTAGAAACTTTCCAGATGAAGGCTTTAGATAAAAACCAAATCTGTGTGCACGTTTCGTTATGATGAGCTGTCGAAAGCATCATCTTCAACGGAGCTCGTACTCTGAACGGAGTAGTGTACCACTGGCGCAGACGTCATGCCCAGCACACATCATGGAGAGGGTATTCACAGTGACTCGCTCATCCAGGATGTACCCATGCATTAGATTTCAACTTTGGATCCACTGAAGGCAACGCAGGCGCAGCAGAGACACGGCTTAGCTACACTAGCCTCTGCTGAATTTCACAGACTGGCAAACTCAGAAAAAAACCTATTTTTTGTTTCATTGCCATGCAGGTCCATTAGGACTAGCGCGGCATGAAAACAAATTGTCTAAACTAAGATGAGATGTAATTTAGCAAAATACATTCTTAGCTCTATTGATAATTATCTTATGTTTTTATTACAAAATCACATTGGCCTTTGTTTTAACTTCCCCCCTAGTACAAGTACGTAAATCTTGTTTTCTGACTCTAGTGCGACATCATTCCTCGATCCAGAGTTACGTATATGGACCGTACCACAACGTACAAATAATAACAAAGACCATTGTTTGTCCCCCTCCTCTCAGGGTGTTCTTAGCAAAAGAGCGTGTGATTATTCCAACAAGCATCCTCATGCCTCAGAGGCGTAGAGGTCAGTCTCTGTAGTCGGTTGATACTTAATGAAGTATTTTGAATCTGAATCTTTGAAGGTTATATTGCATTACCGTGCACACATCTCATTACACAATGATGCTGCTAAAATCAGGTGTCTGCTTACAACATACCCCATTACACAGGGTCTATTTAGAAGCAGATATATTTGGTTTGCTGTGGTCACTTTCTAAAAATATAAATGTAATCGAATACTACAAATAATAACTATTGTTTTCATTGCATGTGCAATGGAGATGGTTGGTGTATTTTACACATACCATCATTCAAATGGCTTCAAATAATCATCCATTTGCTTCCCCCCATGTGCCTCTAAGAAATATTTACCAGGTCTTTGAAATCCAACCCCAAAATAATTAGTAGATTGAGATAGAATTGTCAAAATACTGATATAATTCTGTGCAAAGCAAACTGACTGAGCACATTAAACCCAGTTAGGTAGGCATATGGGCATCAACTGAGAGCCTTGGGAAGGTTCTTATAGCTCTCACAAGAGCCAGGTCCATAAATCCACTTAATGGCTGCAGATATTAGCACGACATAAACTTCTGGAATAGTCATCACTTCTAGATGAAAGTGGAAGATAGAGCTGAATGGAAGCAGGCAGACAAACAGAGCAAAAGGGAATGGCAGAAAGTGGCTAATTTCATATTTAGTGGTCGAGTGTGTAAATGAATGCGGGTACACATATTTGTGAGGATACAGTCAACACACAAACACAGGAGGCACTCTCCACAGAGTGAATTGTGTGACGCGCTGTATATTCTTTTTGTCTGCTGTTATGCCCTTATTTACCAGCACCAGGTATAAAATTATATTTCATCTAAACATTTGAAGATATACAGGAGTGTACTCAATCTGCAGACTGTTTCTAGGGGTCAGCAGCGCCACAAGATTATTTGTGGAGATGCATGTAAATTATGGCAGGCTAATGCGTTGGGGTGTGTGAAGAATGCATTACCAACTGCTCCTCCAAGCATGTTAAAATGTGTAAAACGTCACATTTTCATGATTTGCCTGGTTCTGTACAATTTATCTTGTCATTTGTGTGCATACAGATGGCTGCTCTGTCCTGCTTTCTGCACAGCTCTCTGAAATGTTTGAGGGCTGTCAACAAGGCAGAAATGGCTTTTTTTGAAGCATAATCCACTCTTGGAGCTGGAAGAAAGTGGGCTGGGGGAAAGACAGGGAGTGGGGAGATTGCTCAGTAATGTATGTAAAAGGAAATGTCCTTTTGTGTTATAGAAAATAGAAATGTCCTTGTATTCTATTATTATAACCTCCACCAAGGAGGTTACTGGTTTTTGATGGCAATTGTCTGTTTGTCTATCTGTTAGAAAGATTACGTGAAAACTGCTGGATGGATCTTGATGAAAAAAATCTGAAGCTCTTGGGCAAACTGTTTGTTTCCTGCACTCTGAATTTTCTACTTCTCCTATCAATTCAGTTGGTAAAAAATAAATATTAACTGTTAGCAAAAAAATACAAAATCATGTAATTTTGACCAAACAATTTCTTAGCAAATGTCTTGTATTCTTTAGAATACTTTCTCATACTTGACGTGTATTATTATCCTGTGATTTCACAACATTCCAGAGGCTACATTTACCTTAAATTTAAATACACCTGTGCGGTCATATTATTTAGTCGAGGCGTGTCACCTTCATCTGAATCTTTGACTTGGGAACAACCAGAAATGCGTTTCTGGAGGAAAAAAACTGCAATAAAACTAAGGAGATTTTCTCAAGATTTACTTAAAGACTAAATCATAAATAAATCAAATGCCCTTCTCATCTATGCATCTTTTTGCTTTATCTTTGTGTTCCATATTTTTCTCTCTGATGTTTTCTCTTTTCCCCCAAACCCTCACTCTCGCTCACTCCTCTCCTCTCCTACGTTATGCAACCATTTTTCTGTGCTCCACTTTCGTAAGGAGTATGCCGAGCCTGTATGGTTAAACAATGCAACTGAGCTGCAGCATTGGGGCTGGGTTTATTGGTTACGGGTAAAAGTGGTAGCCAATGTTTTCAATCCTTAACCGAGGAGAAAGAAGGAATGAACTGTCCATGTTTCCTGGAGAAATAACATAACTTTTTTTTTATCTTGTCCTCAGCAGAGAAGAGTCAAATTATTATTATTATGTAATATCAATGCAGCTAAGCCTATATTCTTTAGTGTGGCCAAACTGCAGATTTCCCTTAAATAAGAACGGTTAATGTTCTCATCTATATAATGGCTACATGATCAATTGGGGCTTTGTATCTTACCTGATGGCCCCAATATACTCCAAAGCAATAAAATTATTCAGCCTTTCCTATTCACCATAAAAACACACCATGGCGGAGACCCATCAATCAGGTTTAGTAGCACATAACACCCTGCCAGCCTGTCATCTGGAAATACATCCTAACACAGGCTAACGCTGTTTCATCTGGACTTTAAACCTACAATGATTTTTTTTTGTCCACACTATAACAGAATCATGAGGTAATTCCGGTCCATTTTCACCACATTTCCTTAAACTAACTGCCTGATAAGGGAAGTATCCTACATGCAAATTAAATATCATGTTAATCTTTATTGGTCAACAATTTCTCAAAGCTACCTTCTGGCTTGGTGTAGCAGGGGTTAGTCCATCCTTCATGCAACTTGAACGTTAACAGGCAAATATTGCTGTTATTTACGCTATACTGCAGGGATTGCCTCACTCAGTGTAGTTTGGCTGATGTCACCCTCTCACATGACGATGGCTGCGGCACAAAGTCCATTGAAGCATTTCCAGCATTGATTTGTCTTTCCATAAAAGGTTTTCCTTCTTGGAGTGATAATTATGTCCAGTCTGAACACAGACATAGAACACGGAGGATTCAGCATAACATTAGCTATAAATCATCATTGATTTTGTGTATTTTCTTCTATCTGAAGTACTGCATTAGGCCATTGAGCCCTACCAGATATACGTACAGTGTTTCTGTCTTAATTTGTCTGAACCTGTTTTTAAGGCTCAGTTGTTTTTGTTGGTTCTTAAGGTCCTTTTATTTGTTTAAATGTGCTTTAACTGCCTTTACTTGTTTTCCTGCTTTGTCTAATATTGTGATATGGGCAATCCTGTATTTGCTGTATTTAAATGTGACATACAAATAAACTGACCTGACTAATGTACACAGTGTGACTCATATCCTCTGTGCTCCATTGGTACACACTCAAGCGCGTGCCGCTACTATAGTAAGAACTGCTAACAGCTGAACTGGCATTACATTCAAGTTCATTGCAGTAACATGATTTGCATATCATTAATAATAATAATAATACAGTATAAGTACATTTTGAGGCTCACAGAAGGAAGATTTTGTCCCATTCTTGGGCAAAAGTCCAGCTTTTCAATGCTTACATATTAACACGTAATGTGCAGTAGAAGGGGAAGGCAGAGGATGGAGAACAATCAGGGAGGGGAGTCAAGGGGGAAAAGGGCAAAATGGAGATGAAGATGATGGATTGAAAAAACGATTACTTCAGCGAGGGAGGAGTGGACGGATCAGGTGAGTTATAGTTTAACCATCATGGCTGTCATGTAGATATAAGAAATCTCAGCTCCCCTGTCATTTCCCATCGACTGTGTTATTTCACAGCAGTCCACAGGGAGTGTTTTATTGTTTTTACTCCAGCTCAAGGGTAAGACATCAAAATAGCCTTTCTTGATTGCTTTCTTGCTTGCTTGCTTTCTTGCTTGCTGTCAACACGTTGAGTTTTACCATTTTGGCGAGATTGTTGGATTTATTTCACAAACAAAAGTGCATGATTCAGTTGTGTGCATTATTAGTAATTGAAGACACTGCATTGGCATCATTAATAGGGCTGGAAAAACAACACAAAATAAAACTTGCAAAGAGTCGACAGTTGGACTATCAGAAAACTGGGATCGTCTCCAGCAATAGTGCGAGGCTCCCAAAGTACTTAGGAAGATGCAGGTAACATATTAGAGCTAAAGGTTGTTGCTGGCTCTCCAGACAACGCAGCGGCTCCGGCAGCAGTTCCCCCGGTTGTACCGTGATTGTGTCATTAACAAAAGTAACTGCAGGCTTGAATCTTGATTATTTTCATTTCATCGTTCAGACAAATGAATCCTGAGTGAGAAGCACAAACATAATCCTGCTGAGAACACTGATAGCAAAGATATGCTCATCTCCTGCTGCTGCCGAGCACCCAGGCTTTGTGAACAATTGTGATACCATATTTAAACTGACACTTCAAACGCACCACGCATGTCCACGTCAGAATTAATTACAGATTCTAGCTCCTCTCTTTGTTTTTATTGATCGTCAGATTGTGGACACACACATAGATGCACAAAAGGCACATTTTGTTGTATAACGTAAAAACGAAACCTGATGTAAAAAAATGTGCAAACATGAAACACAGCTCTGTGTTGTTGACGTTGTTGTTGTTGTGGATGCTACTGAGTTCAATACAATACAAGTGAAACAGGATTCAGCCTAAACCAGTCTGAAGTTAATGTGTATAGCGAGATACAAGAAGATGGATGGATTTGTGCTTCAGGTGAAAATTTGATTTCAAGCCACTTTCTTAGTTTAGTGTTCATGAATCTCAACAATGTTGACGAATACCTGCACTTTATTGGTATTGTTGAACAGGTGTCAGGCAGTTAGCCCAAAGATATCTAGTTCAAGTTAACAGATCACTAAAAGTTAGTTATCATCAGTCATTTTAATTACTATTTACTATTAATTTAATTACTAAAATTAACTTTTTTTTAAAGCACCCAAAAGTCTTGTATGATTCAAATGTACATTTTGTGCAATTATAGTTTAGATAAGTGGATGGATAGATTGATGCTACTGTTGTGAGCCCCAGCAAATAGCTATATTAAGTAAAGGGTTGATTTTCTGTCAGAGAGACTTGGATCTGCCGTCAATCTCCAAGGACTCGACCATTACCAGGTCCAGTGGAGTGGAAATAGAACCAGCGCTGGATGACCTGCTCCAAAAAGTCCATGCAGAGAGACAACCTTTACAGAGATGCTCAGAGACACACAGTATAACACAGTAAGCGCAGAGCTAATGAGTTAGCAAAAACAAGGGGAAGATGCAACTTATTCCCACAACTTTATTAACAAAAGAACCTCCCACAAAACCACCTACAAGCACGTCTAAATTAGAATGTAAAAAAAGAGACATGTTATGGTTGACACAATACTTGGACAATAGGACTTTTTTTCACCATTTATATTCTGACACTATCATAGTGATCTAATTAAATAAAGGAGAAATAATTAATTGGGAAATTAGTGACCGGTTCAAGTCCTGCATCCCCTCTTTTTCTTCATGCACCCAAGTAGCCATCAAGTTATTGTGCAACAATTACTGCAGCTACGTAGGCCTAACTGTAACTGCTATTGCAATGTGCTCGTGAGGTGAAATATGAAGGAACTAGAAACAGGTAGAGAAAAAAAGGGGGGTAGAGACTGAACAGGAGAGCAGAATGCTCATGGGGACTGCAGCAACAGTTGAGCTGAGGAGCTTAGGGCCACTGCAGCAATCTGTTTCACTTATCTGTGCTGCAATGAGGTGAGGTGCAGAGTTACAATCATCACAGACCTGATCCAGCTGATTCTATGGGGCATGAATAAAATAAAAATAATAAAAAGTCCTGCCTGTATGCACAGAAAGAGAATGTATACATTACCACAAAACACGTACTTTCAGAAGTATGAGCTGACATCATTTCACGAAGGAACGCTAACCTAGATAATCTACCGATTTTATGTCATGATAACTTTTCCTGCTGTGCGAGTGACACATAAAGACATTATCCTCCTAAGAGTGACAAAATATTTTACAGCACTCACGAAGCTTTCATTCATGCATATTTCCTCAGGAATATTAAATAGCTTTTCTACAGCTATTTTCAGAAATTCCAAGTCTGGTTTTGTAAATTCATTCAACTTGCTTGAGCAACAAGGAAACACGGAATATGTACAGAACTACTACCAGTGGTAGTAAAAGTCACAAGTACTAGAATAAAAATAATTGTTGAAATGCGCTCTCCAGAAATCACCCAGTACTGCGCTGCTTCTCAGTCTTGTTTATTTCCACTACACTGGTTAAAATCCTTCAAGCCTTTTATTTAAATGGCAGAGTTCCAAATGGCAAAATGTGTAAAAGAAAACTTAAGGATGGTGGAAAAAAGACAGCAATCAGCGAGGAGCAACTGCCAAAGAAGACATCAGCCCGCTGTGGATTGGGCTTTACAGTGCAAAGGTAAAGTGAAGGAATAGGATGCACGTTAAGTCAATCAGAAAATGTTTACAATATTGTTAGGTGCGATAGCAATTTGAGATATTATAACAATTATCACCCCTTCATTCAATATGTACAGAGACTAATAAAAGGCATAAGCAGTGATTCCTTGTTGATTTGAGTTAACTGTATTTGTTTTATATTGTTGCAGCATCAGCGTCTGCATCTCTGTCGCTCTGTCTGTCTGTCGGTCTGTCTTTCTGTCAGAAAGATTACTGCAAAACTGCTGGGTGGAAAGAAAGAATGATGAAAAAAAAATCATCACAATAAACACAACTTTGATTCATCCCTCCACACCTGCAACGCTTTTTGGAAAGTTGAGTGCCTGCGTTTATCTCTGGCCTTAAACGACTGTCACTGTGGTGATGAAAAGCACCACTGCGGCTGAACAATAAAGGAAATAGAAAGCACTGTTCATGAAACACAATACAGTAGTGGAGCAGAATCGCCAATGGAAACGGTCGTATGGATCCCTAGTGGGCCGTTCAATCGCCTGTGCCCTTGAACACATGGTGCTTCAGTGGGATCACTTGTGATAAGTAGGCCGGGAGAGGGATGTTATGCTAAGTGTGTGTGTGTGTGTTTACATGAACACTGTGTATAAATTCGGCTCCACCTCATATTCCAATTCTTAAAATAAATTCCTAATTTACTTATTGCATGTATCAATGACAGCCAGACACCACCATGCTGGCTCTTCATGCTGTGCCTTTCGAACACCGAGATTAATTCATGCCTGGAAATTAGATTAGTTATGCGCTATTATATTTTATTTTATCTTGATACCATGAAAGGAATCTCTCCGTCTGTCTGAAATTTGCGTATCCTGACAACCAATCATGTGAATCACTTTATAAGCGCAATGTTCTATTTGAATAATTATATACTAGAAAGGTGAAGAGCTATCCTCAGACCACCCAAAGTCTTGATGCTTGATGTTAACATATTTAAAACTATAAAAGCACTCGGAGAGCGCAGACCTCCGCTAAGCATCTCAGCATCTCAGAAGCTCCATTTACTGCAATGTTCACGAAACCTTCAAAGCGATCCAGAAACCAGAATCTCTTCTGGATCGTCGCTAAAATTATATCATCTGTTCCTGGTACCGTTCCCAAAATTTCCTAAAAAATAATCCAGATCCCTCAGTAACCTAGAGGTAATAAGCAGGCCAACGATGCTCAGAAATCCAATCTGTTGGGGTTCATTGTAATTCAGCATGATCAGTATATCATTGATTATTTAGTTCACCAGACACTCCAATCTTTAAGTCTGCCGCAGAGGTGCAGCTTCTTCAGGGCTCAGTGGAGTCCAGAATTTCATCACCTACATCTGCAACCATCTCTTTGTTCGCTGCATCTCTTTGACTGCAGAACACTTCTGCTACTTCATGCTGAAATAATAGTACTAACTGCTGCAACTAGCACTGAACATGGAAAGGCACATCTCAAACAAACATGCTCAGAAGCGGCACAGCTATATATCATCCAGGTAGAGGTGTCAGTAATGGATACTGATTAATTCAAGCCACAGCATGAATGGTGGTCTTAAAGCGGCGTTTTGGGCATCAACATGTTCGCTAGAGATTTGACTCTCACTGATACAGACGGTCGGCACCTTGTGCCCGCTTTGTTTTCCCCTCCTCTGTCTCCCCTTTTTTTTTTTTTACCTTCATTCCACGTCATGAGGTGAGCTGTCATTAATTGGAAAAGCTTAACTTGGCGTATCGGTTCCCCTTCGCTGAATTAAATATCAAAGGATATAATTCATTTTTAATGTTGCTTTCTGCATGACAGACGCAGCACCAGACAGACTGAGAGCAAAACAAAAACACCAACAGCCCCCTGGGAGGTGAGAGGCGGTGCGTTGAGGGGGAGGAGCAGCGGGGGGGGTATTGTTTAGTTATGGGAGGTGTGTGTGTGTGTCTGTGTGCAGGCTTGTTTCATACCATAGATCTTTGCACCACTGCCTGTTGCGATTACCTGATCCAAGCTTTCAGGGCATTACAAACTTATCAGCTTTGTGGATAGATTTATTTTTGGAGTACACACACACACACACACACACACACACACACACACACACACACACACATACACACACAAACGGAGATATATTTTTGCACACTCACCACACTCAAAGATAAGTGAAAGTTCTTTGTTTCACTTTGGCTCATCCAATCAGCTACAAAACACAAAGTGGTCTCACAATGTTTAAATATCACTTCACTATCACTCGGGCCTTAAACTCTGTGCAATGAAATTCAGTCAGTAATCTCAGCTTCAACAGCAAAGCAGTCCTAAAACATAAACCAGTAAAGCCAAATGGCAACAAATGGCAAATTAGAATTGTAATTCTTATCAGGACCTCGCTCTCTTTTCTAAATTGTTCTTCCATCTAACTCTCCCTTCCTCATCTTTCTATCCTTTTCACCAGCTTCTTGTTTTCACCGTCTGGTTTCACCAGTTTCAGCAAGTACAAAGTGAATAACAAGGCACGAGGGCAGGTTTTGGCCTCCAACTCACTATTCACTGTTTCTGACAATGCCTTCTTCCATCCCTTTATTCTCTCCTTATTTATCCCTCTCACTCGTTTTACTATGTAGTGTCTTTGTTCTGTTGTGTGTGTGTGCATGTCACTAACCCCTTCCACTTTGCGACTGATGGTGCACAGGTGCTCCTGTTATGCTCAGTATTATTTGCTGCAAAGCAGCCATAAAGGAGCCTTGGAAACCCACAGACACATTTCCTTTGACATCACTTTAGTCTCGGAAGCGGCAATTCTTCATTTCAAAATTCAGTAGGGCAAGAGATAAGTAGGAGTAGACCAAATTTAACACTTATGGTACAAAATCGTGTTAGTAAAAGGCATTTAACATACTGACAATAATCGTCATACAGAAAAATGACCCCTTTGGGAAAGCGAGATAATTGTATTGGTTGTTATTAATGTAAAAAGATGCTCATTTTAACTTGTATTATCTTTGACATTGTGAGTTTCTAAGCAACTGATACCCACGCAACAAACTGCAGTTAAAAAAGTACATTTTCTCTGAACTGTCCAAAGCTGTAACTAAATATTTATATGTTCTGCTCCTGCTGATGTGACTGAATCCTGATCCTTAGGTTTAGGGAAAATACAAACAAACAAAACCACTTCATCACGGCAGTGAAAATAACACCATCATTAGAAAGAAAGCAATGCAGACAATTGAACTAGGACAAGAAGAAGTTGTATACATTGTTTACCACCTCACTTGTTTATTTGTGTAGTTGTGCCCTTGTCTGAGTGTGTGATGGAACATTTTGAGTACAGCACAGATTTCTAGCAAGCAGAGATGCACCATTATTGTTTATGGACTCTATATAGTCCTCATCCCCATCATTATTTGGCCACACTCCCTGTGGTCCAGCCATTTTTGCAATGTGATTGGCCTGCAGCCACATGAACCATATCCAGCCCTTAGATGCGCGGGTACCATTATTTACCATGCCAAAGATGTAACGTGTTTCCGGACTTTGGTTAGTTGTTTGGCACAAGGATCGATCTATTAGACTTTGGTGCCGATCCAAATCATTTGCAATTACATGATTTATGCTCCTATCTTTGAGAACAGTGCCTATAATCCTTGAACAAAAATTGTGCAATGACCTCACCATAAGATCTACCTCGCATCATGATCCAGAAGTGTCACCTGGAAGAAATCTAAAGAAGAATGCTTTGAAACATGAGTTGCGTTTGACAACGTGACCTTTAGATGGAGACAATCTCTACAGCATACCATTGATTCCAGTATTAACTGGGACTCGGGGGACAAAATGTTCCAAGAGCTGCCAGCCTTAATCGCGTTATTGGTGGCTCAGTCCACAGTTTTCCTCCACTTCCTTCTCATCTCATCCTCCTTTGGTACATCCAGTAATGACAGGATTGTAAAGCAACCCCAACGGCCCGACTCTTAACACCCGATAGACTGACGCTCTCTCTCTCTCTCTCTCTCTCTCCCCACCAACACACACCCCAGTTCTCCGCACAAGAATTAGCCACTGGCTGCACTCCCGTCAGAGCCGCTCAATATTCCAGCCATCCAAAAACTACCCGTCTCCCTTCTCATCGTTCACAGCAATCAATCACCTGCCAATGTGAGGCAGCTACATCGATACAGAGAAAAACACAACACAACTGCAATATTATTTTGCCCTCACTCCTCCTATATAGAGCCTGATTCCTGTTTGACCTCTATCCACGCCCCCCCTCTCTCTCGCTCGCTCTCTCTCCCCTCCTCCATCATTGTCCATTGCTCCCACATGATGACATGCAGACATCACACCAATTATCACTTTCTGGGCTTGATTCATTATCCAGCTGCTGACCTTCAAGCAGATATGCACATACACCCAAAGCAAATCTATTCACACGTGTACTAGTGTTGCAACGATTTGTCAATTACTCAAATCTTCACTTCTGTTGATAGCAATAGCAATCAATAACAAAGCAAAAATGCATTCATTGTACCAAAGCTCGCACAGTGAAGGATTTTCTGTTCTTCATTCTTAGTTTTAGGGGGAAACTATGACGCAAAATGCTTCAAATTTTCAATTTGGGAATTTTCTTTTGGAACATTTTGCACAATTTTTGCAACACTTTATAGACTAAACATTTGATTAGTTAAAAGACTCAATGGCGCAGCACGGCGGTGTATTGGTTAGAGCTGTCACCTCACTGCAGAGAAGGTGCGGGGTTTGAATCCTATCTGTGCGGAGTTTGTATGTTCTCCCCGTTTCTGCGTGGGTTCTCTCCGGGTTCTCCGGCTTCCTTCCTGCGATGAACTGGCGGCTTGTCCAGGGTGTACCCCGCCTCTCGCCCGTAGACTGTTGGGATAGGCTCCAGCACTACCCGCGACCCGGTAACGGATAAAGCGGTTAAGAAGATGAATGAATGAATGAATGAATGAATAAATTTTAGGCTAACGTGTTTGTTGTTGCAAAGGGCTAGTGTGCAAAACTATTAACTTTAGTATTTACCTAAACAAGAGAAAATAATTTAAATTCTTCAGAAATTGTTTGGCTTTTCTTCTAGAAAAAACAGCCTTTGTCATTGGTTTCGCCGTGACAGCTGGGTCTAAATTCAAGTTCAAATTCAGAGCTATGGAATCACACATGACCAGGGTTGATACATTCATCTGCCATCTATGGCATCTTCCATTTGACATTAGCTACACATTTAGCCATTCTATTGTAAGACACATATTCCTTTGGTTCCTGAACTTGAAAAATCAGAAAACCATCTTGCAGCCAGCAGTTCGGGAATGAATTATAAAATGAAATACAACCAGTTTCACAATGATTTGACTGCTCATTATCATCTATTCTCCGCCCATTCATCCACCTTCCTCACTTCATACCTGGAGTTGGTCATGTCAGTCTGTCCTCCTCGACTCTTCTCCAACCCAAGCTTGGTGAAAATCCCAACCAGCACCATGATGGCCACCACCCCACAGATTATATACACGATCATGTGGGTCCGATCCCGGTCTGGTTCTTGGTGGACCTCTGTGACCGGTGCGGCCGGTTTCCCAGTGTTTGCCCAGACGGGCGTGTCATAGTTAGAACAGGAATTCTGGTCCAAGCTGTGGATTTTGAACTGGCAGCAGAAGCGGTAAAAGCAGGAGCCACAGCAGAATAAGTAGATACCTGCGTTACAGTTGAAGGGCGGGTCCCATTGGCCCATGACGTCATAATAACCCCAGCATCGGTTACCGGCAGCAGGAAATGTGTTGTCTTCACCGGCCGTTGGCGTTGCCAGTGCGGCCTCTGGCACCGCAGACGGCTCTGCTGTCTGGTTGCTGGCGGAAGCCTGGGCCAGAGCTTGAGCTGGCGGCTGAGACGTCAGGCCACACAGAGAGGTCAAGCCCAGGAGAATGCCCAGCAAGACGCTTACCAAGACTGGCTGCATGGAGGTGTTCATCTTGGACTTTCGCTGATGTCTTTTGATAAGTCAGTGATGATGTGTGATTGTTAATGACAGGCCCAAGCTAAAGCTCCTATAGGTTAAAAACAAAGGGAAAGAGAGTTAAGCGGTTTCCTGGTGGAGAGTTCTAGATTACAGTAATAGAATGAACCTTTGCTGTTAGGAATCATCGAGGGCATTTAGACAACTATCAACAGATATGACTCAGTTGGCATTGTGGGAGTCTTTACCGCACACAGTTAGCAAAAACTAAATTGTCGTCAAGGGGCCGAGGAAGAATTGAGTGAAAGAAATCAATCCTGAAACATGTTCCTAAGTGGAGTTGATGAGCTCCCCTGTGAGCTGACATCCACACGCAGGCGTAATACAGTCCCTCGTAGTTTGGTGAGCAGAATTTCTGTGTGTGTGTGTGTGTGTGCATATGTGTTGCTAATCAAAGGAGATAATTGTCTCGAAATTTAGGAAATGTCGGCTATCAAAAAGTAGAGGTTGGTTTTCGACGCATCCAAATCTAGCTTGGAGGGTTCCAGTTCAGGAGGGGATGTTATGTACATATTTACTTGCCTCTGGCATTCCTGGCCATACGCTTCCCTGCTGAGTGGATGAATAATCCGTGAGAAGTGAGGGTTCCAAGATGAAGGTATTAAAAAAAAAAACCCAAAAAAACAGGGTAGATTCCTATAAAAGTCCCACACAGTCACAGCCTCCCACATGAAATGCTTCCCCCATGTAGACGGATTAATCCTCCTGGCTGGATAACAACTCTTTGCTCAATACTGGTGTCACATCCGTTTTAATGTCCTGGACAAACTCTGAGCACAGTGAAGTGCTTTCCACTACTTTCCTCTCACATCCATCCTCCTCCTATTGTCAATGTCACTGTTCAGGAGATGTTTTTTTATTTTTGTGGAGGGCATCTTTTTTGCTTCCACCTTGGTCCGCGCTGTACTCCCCTCCTTGAGATGTGAAGATCCAGTTAATCAGTCCCTGGAGTCTTTGTATCAAATGCTGATCTTGAATCAGGAGAAAGTTCTGTGTAATATCTCCCTCTTGTTCCCAGTCCCAACAGGTAACTTCAGCTATTCAAAAGTTTTTAAATCATTACTCCAGTCTCCCGCAATGCTGAAATCCTGCGATGATTACAGTCCACAAGCGTCCCTCTTGTACCTTAAGTGTGTTTCCTGTCGCGCGCACACACATCCACGCTGACATGCACAATCCCAAACAGCTCAAGTCTCCAAGCAGTCGCACAAGGAGTCCAATGTTTTTTTTTTCTTCCCCAGCGTTTATTGGGGCTCCTGTTGCTGCCGCTCCAATGACACCCTCCTGTGTGTGGATCCAGGTATCGGTTACGGACCCGGGACACCAGCTGGGTGCCGTCAGCCTGTCCTACAACTGCTAAGACTAAGGGGAGAGAGGAGAGGAGGAGAAATGGAGAGGGGAGGGCTGATGTTGTGGTTCTGACTCCCTTGTCTTAGCGTTGCTGCACTCAAGACTCGGGAGAAGCTGTAAAAAAGAGATGCTGGATTTACTTAAAGAGAGAGGAGTGTCCCATTTCCCTGATTGCGGCTCGCTCTTTGATGATTTCTCCTTCCTCAGCTTTTAATTATGTCTCTTTTCCTAATCTCTCGCTACTCTTTTTGACATTTTTCTTTTCTCCACACAACTTACCTCACTCTTTCCCTTCTCAGCCTGATGCTGGGCTGTGTGGGCTCAGGTCGGTTTCGGAGGAAATATCAGCGTGAGGTCAGAAAACCTTTGGACTGGCCTCTGCACCTTCAGTAGTACAGGTGCACAAGCCTCCCCGGAATCATTTTCCTCTAGACCTTGAGGACGATAGAGAGAAGTGGAGCCAAACAGCCGTCTGTCCCCAAGTGCCGATCAAAAAATGTCCTGTTTTCAAAAGAAGCCCTCTTGGAAATAAAGGACTATCTGCAGCAGCCGCTCTTTGTTTTGTTGTTGCTTCCAAAACTCAGTTGCCAGTTCTCCTAATTTTCTTCTTTTTTTTTTCCTTTTTTGATCAGAAAATTTAACCCCACCAAAAAATATCGAAGGAATAATATGCAACAGTTTTTAAAGAAATGCTGCATATAATCCCCAAATGCTCATGCAATGAATTTTGCTGTCAATTTCGTCCTTGTCCGGCTGCAGCGTCTTTGAAAACAGGCATAATTTGATATATATGTATAGGAATTTTATATATATATCATATCTATGTGTTTTCACTGGTGCTCTGCTTGTGAGATGCTCCAAACAAAAGTAGGAAGAGAAAGGAGAAGCAAGATTCTTTTTTTTATTCCATTCTCCCCCTTTGTTGCTGCCTCTCCATCAGTGCGTATTCCTTTATTTCCTGCGTCAATGTCCCGTCCGTCGGCGATGCTCGCGCTGCTGCTGCTCTCTGGCAGGACTGGATGACAATGTCTCTCACACACACTCCCTTTCTCTCACTCCTCCCTCTCTCACTCACTCCTCCCCTCCCTGTTGGTCTCTCTCTCTCTCTCTCTTTCTCTCTCTCTCTCACGGACACATATTCACTTATATCTTTTGTGGGTAAATGAGAGCAGCTCCGGCTTGCTGACTCTCCTTTTCACCCCTTTCTCTCTCTCTCTCTCTCTCTCTCTCTGTCTCTCTCATTATGTTTCACTCATACCATCCTCTTTTGTCCCACATGTTTTGTTTTCATTTAAGCTTCTTAGCCTCTTGTCTTTTTTTGTCTTTATCTTCCCACCGTTCCTGTCTTTCCTGCCCTTTTATTTTCCATTCATCACAGTTTACCCCCGGTGTGTGTCTAACCTTTTCAGTTTGCATTGGCCACCTGTCCCCCCCACCCCTTCCTTCGTATTTTCATTTTCCAATTATTAATGAACTTTCATCTCCTCTGCTTTCATCCTTTCCCAAATTCGCTTCCTCCTTTTCTTGATGAATAATTTTCTCTCCCAAAATGTCAGTCAGTCCAAACAAATGGGCTCTATGCTGACTGAGCATTGTCATATGCAGGTATGCTTACGTTTGCAATGCGCGGTTGGCTTGGCGTGTCTGTGTGTAATTACTGCGCCAACACCTCTCCGCTTCCTCGTCTTTGTGTGAGCACGTCTGGAACATGTGTGCTGCTGCAGTCTATAGGGACTGATTCACAGAGCTGGAGAGAGATGGATGGAAAGAGGGCAGCAAGAGTAAGATAAAGCCGGAGGAAGAGGGAGGCAGGAAGAGAGGATGAGGATGAGAGTGTGGTTTGTGCCAAAGAGAGAGGATAGAAAGGGTTTGACAGAGAGAAGGAGGGGAATGAAAGAAGAGAGGAATTATCGCAGGGAAGGGAGGGGGATTAAGAAATATGGAGAACGGAA
The DNA here is from genome assembly GCF_040956055.1 of Brachionichthys hirsutus. Lineage (NCBI taxonomy): Eukaryota > Metazoa > Chordata > Actinopteri > Lophiiformes > Brachionichthyidae > Brachionichthys > Brachionichthys hirsutus. The sequence goes on from NW_027180343.1 coordinate 231,610, forward strand.
CTGGAATGGGAACTGACAAAGGGATAGGATGGGAGGTAAAGACAGGTAGGAAGAAGAAAAAGGAGAGCTGTCTCGAGGGAAAGTGACATATCGGACGTAGAGAAAACGAAAGAGGGAATAGAGAAGGGAAAAAAAACTCTGGGCCCCAGACAATTCCCAGTAAATAGATGAAGAGAGAGGGACTGGCATAATCTCAGATAAAATGCTTACTGTGAACTAGATTCTGAGTAAGACGTAGCGCCTTTGGGTCTGAACATGAAGAGTTCAGCTTTGGGAAACACAGGCAGGAAAAATGAGCAAAGGAAACGGCTTAATATTTTATTCTGTTTTTAAGCGACTAACATTATATTCTTCTTAAATATTCTTAAATATTTTTTTTTTTGCAAAGATTTTGCCATGAAAGCTTAAAATCATCCGTTAATTTATCTGTTACCTCTTTCTGTTTTCATCTTCTTTTTTTGCCCCACTCTTCCTCACATTCACTTCAGTCTGAGTTTGTGAGACATAGTTTGTTTATTTTGCTTGTTGTTGTTGTTGTTGTTGTTGTTGCTGCTGCTGCTGCTGGTGGAAGCATGTTGTGTTTTTCCCTAGACTTACCCACAGCTCCTCTCCACTGGCTGTTTTTACTCTGTCCAACCTTCTCCACCTAATTTCTTCTTAATATCTTTGGCAACTGAATTATATAAAGAAATGCACCCAGTCATATTTAGAAAATGCACACAACTACACACTCCAGCAGCTTAACGCCACGGTGTCGTTATGCAACGCAAATCAGCTAATCCTCCTCCTTCATGCTGTCTGACATAAAATTGTCCTCAGCACATTTTCTCTAATGGAAAGCAGGTCATTAATTTCGGGGGCGGGGGGGGGGTGGGGATCAAAGTTGGAATGAATCAGCTGCTCCGGACGCCGCCTCCAAAAGCAGAGAGACATCTGAGCAAAGGGTGCTGGCTCAAAAGCAAGAGGGTAAAGAAAGGAGGATGAGATGGATGGAGAAGCAGAAAGTGGTGGGAGGAGACCATTGGGAGAGATGGAGAGCGGAGGGTACAGATTGAAAGGGAAACGTGTCTTTAATCATGTCTTTCTCTCTCTCTCTGCTTGACGCACGTTTCCCTCTGTCTGTTTCTAGCCTGTCTTTTTTCTCAAACAGCAGTAGGTCAATAAATAGGTTTTAGTGTTTCAGCTAAAAGCTACCTGCGTCATCGCTTTATTTCACACAACTGAGTTTGGATTGGTATATCAAATATGTGTAATACATTTGTTACAAATCTTTAAATTCAATGTGTGCACCTCGTATGTGAGGTTAAATCTTTGGAGTTACAAGTCGGCAGGGCTGATTGCTCTGTCCTCAGTGTGCATGGATATCTCTGATATCAGCAGCAGTGCATGCACCGTTTCTGTGTTTCAGTGTCCCATGAGACTGAGAGGTGCTGTAACAAATCCATCTGGTGACAGGTCGGAGGGACGATGGCGGGGGGGTAGATATCAGAGCGGAACTTCACCTCCATCTGTTTACATCCCTGGGTTAGCATGATTTATTTGGACACTTTTATTCCCCTTAAAATCTGTTTTATTTTTCCAGATTTTCATCTTTCTTCCATGTGATAACAAAACCAACCACAGGCTGTTCTCTTCCCTCACTTTCACATCACACTTTCAACCTCTCTTCTTCCCTAGTAAGCATTGTCCTTTCCTTCACCACTGCTTTTCTTCTCTTCCTCTGCCTCTTTTATTCACTTGACCTTGATTACATTTGATGGAAAACTTGAGGAGGATGCAGTACACTTCCTCCAAGCCAACATCATAAGCCTTAATCTCATTCACCTGCAGCCCCCACTTGAAACCGCTCCTCATCTTCACCTTCACCTGGTCCTCTCCTCAGCACGTTTACACCTATCATCTCATCTTCTCATCCTTTCATCTCTCAAACTCCAGCGTCTACGCCACGTCTGGCTCAAAAGCAAGAGGGTAAAGCCACTATGCAAAGACAATAAAGGCTTTCTATTCTATTCTATTCTGTCGCTTCCACCACTTTTATCCATGTTTTTTTTTAAATCCCTTTCATGAGCTGATCGCTGCTCCTCGTTCCCGTCTTCTCCGGCTGTCACTCAGCGTTGAATAGTACAGGATGTAGAAGGTAAGATATTTGGGCCCGCTCAGAAAAGGCCATGACAGGATACAGTAAGAGATCCAAAATAAGGGGTGGGCCTTGACCTAACCTGAAAGACCAATCAATATAAAAGGAAGATCCTCCATGGTTTGAAAGACAGTGAATTGAACATTAAAATGTATTCAATGTATGTAATTTCAATAGTACAAGTCGTACTGTTAAAATTATCTGTTGCTCAGCAACAGGTATTTTTAATTCTTATGACTTATAACACATTCTACAATTGGTCACAAATAGAGTGGATGAAAATCATCAGATCATCAGAAGAGGGCTTTCAATCAGCAAACTGAAGGAGGCACCAGGATAGATTACTAGTCAGATTATCATCATTCCGGGTCATCAATAAAGGATTATCCAACCGTTCTATGCAGGAGGTCAACATCTTATTAACCGTCTGTCTCTGTTTCATCCTGATGCAGTAACAGTCCCCTGCAAAGCTATCGACTCGGTGTGCGTGCGTCAACAGGGGCAGCCTCAGTAACTCAATCAGCCAGTCAGAGATGGGATCTATTCTCACTTGTTGTCGGGCGGGACGGCATGAAGAGAGATGTGAGTGAGTGAGTGAGTGAGTGAGTGAGTGAGAGAGAAACAGGTTGAAGGAAAGGTCACCAAAAGGGAACGAAAGAATGAGATGTTTTGCATGCAATGTGCACAGCCACCTTATTTTTAAACACACTGTGCATCTTAATAGTCTTGTTTAATTAAGATATTTGTATTTTATATTTATGCTGTTAATATATGCACCAGTGTACCAAGTCAAATTCCTACTAGGTGTGAATGTACTGGAAGATAAATACTTTTCTGCTCCTGAAAGAACCAGATTAAAAAGGATATAGAAAACTATGTGCAAATGCAGCCCAAGAGTATTAAAAAAGTTACTTGTCACTGATTTTAAGTCTTTTTAATAATTATTTTGGGGGGGGATTTTTGTCTCTTTGTGTCTTTTGAGTCTTGTTGTGTGTTTTATTAATCTATTTTGGCTCTCGCCGCCTTGCCGTCTTTTATGTTGTTTCTCTTACTTGGTTTGAGTCTTGCTTTTTATCTTTGAGGGCACAGACGTCTGAGCTGCCCTGCACTTTGTAAGGGCAAGACAAACATTGGTTATTATTACTCTTTGTCATCTTTAAACGCTTTTTTTATACTATGTCACAGTAGTGCATCTTTATGTAGGAATACGAGTTTGTATGTTTTTGAAGTAGTTTGGGCATTTTGGACACGTTTTCTAGCCATTTATTTGTTATTCATTTCATCATTTTGTATCTCTGTGTTTGCTTTGAGTCTATCCGGTGTCATTTTGAACCTGCAATAATAATCAACAACAAGAAATGTCAACGTTCACTTAAGGCAGCTTTTTATAGCTTTTATAGGACAGTCTGACAGCGCCAGCCCCTGGGTATGTGCTTGTTCAGTAATCCATGCATGATGTCAGAGCATGCTGGGAGATGATCGCAAAAAGACAAAGGAAGGAGTAGTGGGTTAGAGTTCCACCAAAGGGACCTGGATGCTGTAGAAACACTAAGTTCCCCTGCAGTTCTGCTTTCTTCTGCTCAAGTTTTGTAACACAAAGCAGATTTGCAAAAGTTGTTGCAGCTCAGTAAGGTTGATTTTCTATTGGATATTAATGATTTGTGTCGATGACCAAATATAGTGTCCCATAATTAATGTCTTTGTCAAATACAAATGATGTGCTTGCAACCACCGTTCTGGTCTCAGTTTGTGTCTGTGTCTGTCCTTGCATTTTGTGTACGTGTATGTGCATTGAATTTGTGGATTTCAGTGGATTAGCCTAGTTTAGAGCTGAAGTATAATAACTGAGGCTCCTAAACATGTGGATGAGTCATTTTTGGTCGAGTACCGCTGATGACATCATCATGCATTTCACAGTGCCTCTCTCCCTGGAGCTGTTTATCCAACAATTCTAAATTTAACATGGTATCACACTCACAGACAACACATTGCAACCGGTGCCGACGACTACCTGCATGCTACGAGGAACCCAGGAGATTTCATGAAGGGCTGTAAACCGGTGAAAGTCCCATATATTTTATAGGGTAAATACATGGCATGTATTGGAAAGCAACCCCCCCCCCCCAGAGGCATTTCTTTTCTTTTTTTTTGTGGCGGGTGGGGGGGGGGGGGTGGTGTATTTTTCCTGATGTAATCTAAAATGTTCATGCTGAGAAGGCAGTATCAAAGTCAAGGCTTCCTCTTTAATTAGATTTTTTTAAACTTCAAGGGGAAAGTTGAGTTAAAGAGGCTTATAGCACTGCTGGAGTTACTCTTCTTTTCTTGGGAGGGGTGAAACCAGGAGAATGTTTAATGTACTTTGAACACAGAACGATTCTGAATTGTATTCATTTAAATATTCGTTCCGAGCAGTCTTGCATCCAGAAAGATCTAAATTTGTTGTCTAATGAGCAGTTTTGGGCTAGAAATATTAATTTGCTATCAGTGAGCAGAGGTAGATGAGACATGTCTGATTCTGCAGTTCATGAATGTTCATGAACAATACTACATCTCTCCCCAAAAAAATGAATCCAGTCAACCAAGAGATGTGCCTTGTAGCCCTAAAAGGACTACTTGGAGAATAGTCCTGGGTAGCAGTAGATTAGAGATTTACTGGAACAGTAGTATTCTTGTTGTCCCAGTAAATCCCTGATGGTGACAATTGCACCTTATTTCCATCTCTTCCCACTCGTTGAAGTCTTCACAGTCAAATATGTGTCAGTGTAAGTGAATTAACTCCTAAAATGTTTTGTCTACTTTTCCTCCTTTTTTATTCAAATGTTTTAAGCCTCCACACTTTTTTAAATACTATATTTTCAATCAGGAGAGGCAAGTGAATAAAATAAAGACAATAGTTTATTGTAATAAAATATTTGCAATATTTATGTCGGTCTTCAGTCTTCAGCAGGGGCGTCTGCCTTGAGCGTCAAACGCATGAACGAACAAGACGATCACACATCCGACAGCAGGAGGTGACAGGCCAGCAGTGAAGGTGTGTCAGTGTGCCTCTGTTTCGATGTGAACAGCTGATGAGAGCAGCCAGTTATCAGAATGGACAGCTCCAGACAAAGACGGTCAGCGATGAAGACTCCCTGAAAGGTATGAATGACCTGATGGAACCATCAGCCCGAGTTAAAACAAGGCTAGCTGTTAAATGATCCATTTACTTAAGCCATTTAAATGGATATAAATGATCTTCTTTTGTACTGTAAATGAATGATAATTGGTCACCATGAAAACCCACGTTATGGCCTGAGACGCTGTCTGCTCATGAGTTCAAATGGAATTCAAAAGTCATGCACTGTCACGCGCATTAATTCCTGTATGGATGGGGATATATGGCCTTGGTAAAACTGACTCCCAATACATTTCAACGACAGTTATTGCAGACTGGTCGTGAGGCCGTCATGTGCACACGGGGAACTCGACTTATACCGGCTCGTTGAAGCAAGGCCAGAATCACTGAGCATTCATGCAGCCACCTTGACGCATCAGTCATCATATGGCACAACAACAACAACAGCAGAAAAGCCATGGATTAAGGTTCATGTGCAAGGTGAAGGACTGGAGAAGAGAGTCTCCCGTCTTCTTTCCTTCCTTTCTTTGCTCCTTTCTTCCTGCAGTACAGGCTTTAAAAATACAAGACATTCTTATAAAATACAAGACATTCTTATAAAATAAACGTGTCTGTAAGAAAAGGAAGTATATCAGTGTTGCATAGTTGTTTTAGCCACTTGCCCCGTACATCCAGGACAATCTGCTGTGTGGGGCCGAGGAGGTCAAGTCGAGTGCGGTGTTGGGATTTAGAGAGTTTGACATCCTGCTAACAATCCCCCTGTTGGTGAAACCATTTAGAGGTACAAATAGTAAGATGTCTCGTTTTTAGCTGGGGGGCATACAACACAATAATAGCATCAGCTGTCAGCCGTGAAGACACTTTGGGGAAAGTAAGCATTCAGCTCGGAAGATGAGCTGTTGAATCAAGAGAGGCTGAAACACAGAGATGGAGAGACTGTAAAGAAAAGGGGAGCTAAGGGACAGAGACGACTGGGTGAAAGAAGGTTCCTTTCAGTTTAATTAGTGTTGGCAAATTAATTAGCAGCAGGATGTGAATTAATTAGTGTTCCACAGTCAGTTTAAAGGCAGCGCCATAAGGAGCCACCGTAGCGGTCCCATAAGGCATTGCACTTTGTTGCAGCCCAAGCATTATCCTATTAATTAGCAATTAGACGCTTCATGCATCCAACCCGCTATCAATCTCTCTCTATTTTTCTTATTTTCTATATATTCTCGGAAGATTGTTTTTTTTTTTTTTGGCCTCCAGCACATCTTCAGGAGACATACGTGCCACCTTCCTGCTGATAGCCCTCTTTGCGTTTGCAGCTGCATTACACATTTGTGTAACTTACTAATTTTGTTTCTCTTCGTCCATGCAGCAAACTGTCACCCTTAGGGTCTGTTTTCCTTGATCAAAAAAAAAACCTAGATACACATTAGGAGATTCAGAGCTTTTCAGTATGTAGTACTGAAGATTTGAATTTGGAATGCTCAACCCAAAACCTCTGGATATTGTAACAGCTATTGCCTTATTTAAAACAAACTTAACCCCAGGTTTGTGTGTTTTAATTAATACGTCTGTGTCAGTGCACAGGAAATTGGCTGGTATGAAGAATGATGCATGTTTAGTTTTCACACAAATACATAATTGAAGACTCCACTCCTCAAGGTATTGCTGATCCAGTTCAATTCTACTCATTCTGTTTATCATCCTTTCCTTCCAGACGTGACACTTTTGGTAAAGGATGCTTTGATCACATGATGAAAGTTCACCAAACCTTTGCTGGATACAAATCGTTTTAGCTGTCGACAAAAATAAAGTCCGTGGAGCGCTTTCTCCAAACAGTAGTGGCGTTATCCCTCATTTCAAATTAGAAGATGTGGACCGATTGGCTTGAGGAACACAGGCAGTAAAGTCATTTGGCATATACGAGGCCAGAATTGTGATTTTAGTGATGGCAGGAAAATGAAAGAGGCGTGGATTAGAATGGATTGAGCATTACCTAGCAGCCATTAAAAATTTGAATCTGATTTTCTTTGTATGGAAAATTGTTCCCTAAGAGGTTTCCTTTCATGTAACAGCCAACTAAAATTAATTTCACACGATACATTTGGTTAATTCCTAGTCTAACTAATTTATGGGTGGCTCAGCAGTCCTGCTACCCTTCAATGATTTTTATATATTTTTTCCCCTTAAAGATGGGTGAAGAAATAAAGGGTTTCATACTCTGAGCAGTGGTGATTGATTTTCTGTCATCAGTTAGAAAGTACAGCTAGAGGAAGAACAAGAGTCTAAGAAAATTCTAGAAAATTGTGATTTCAGGTTGACTCCTGTGCTCTATTGATCGTCCCTCCAGCGCTGTTATAATAATAATACTGATACCTCTGTCACAAAAAAATAGGGAAACCATCAGATGCTAACGTTTGTCAATAGTAGTTAGTGACATACATCACAGTGTGTGGATTGATTAGTGGTGCATTATTTGTAGGTCAATTCCCTGACAAGTCATTGTTACCCTTGGTTACCGTTCACACAATTCATATGGCACATGTCTGAACATGGTTGGTGGCCCTCAGACCCTAATCAGGGATTTGCTTTATCATATAGCTCATGTTTCTATGATCCTTGTTTAGTACCTCAACTAGAAAGGTTAGTCTTACCCTGTCTGTTTGTTTATTTGTCAGCAGAATTGTGCCAAAGCTACAGAAATCTTCAGGGAATAATGCACCGATCCTAATGAGCAAATCAGGCATATATAGAGATTGTATCTTTGATCTTACATAGCTTCTCTCAACCTCAGGCTGTGCTGCTTTGAGGCAGACAGCTCATCAAGATGAGAGAGAAGTTTTGGGTCGTATGCTCCCGAAACTTAACATCAGGATTAAAGACACAATTCCTGCCCCAAGGCATAAACTTGCAGAATTAGAAGCTTCAAAATCCTAGTGTGCGAACTCTGCTGAAAATGAAAAGCAAGCGGTTTTGGTCCATTTTGTCTGGATCATAGTCTCTTTATAAAAACTCAACAGCCTTTCTACCTCCTATTAATCCTTGCAGCCCTTGAGCAAAGCCGTCTGATGGTTGACATAGCTCTGCATTTTTTCTTAGTCCTCATATTTCCAAGAAAAAGTAGAAACGCAAGTTTAGATGAGGTTTGGCGGGCCAACTTCATACACAGTAGGGACACCGATAAAACCCCTGCTGTGGCAACACTATTATGTTACATCACGCTGATGATGACCACTGATTGATCTCCAGCTAATTATGTAGCCATGGTTGGTGGTTATTCCCGCCCATGTCATTGACCACAGCGGCGCTTGATCAATGCTAATCGCTCCCCATGAGACACGTGACTATGACTTTTACTGGAGACACACGTCATAGAATTTCCCTCTGGGGTCACTACAATTATTCCAATTCTGATCACAAAAAAGAAAAACCACAATGAATTGGGTGGTGTCAGAATCCAAGTCTACACTGAAGATGTTTGATTAAAATTCAAACTTGACAGGGCACACTTTAAGTTAAATATGTGTGTGCTTGTGACAAGATGCATGCAAATATGCCTCACTCTCTATGTGTGTGTGTGATGTAAGAAGAACACACAGCTCTCTGCACAATACTCATGCATGAACATGCTTTCCCAGAAACTTCAGGGCATGTAAAGCTAAAAAGAGCAGAGTGCCGGGCCACCAGCTTAACGGATCAGAGGAGGGTAATAATATTGTACTGGAGTCAACAGTAAATCACAAACAGACAAGGTCAGCTTCTGAGTAATGACCATAACAATGTGAGGAGCCCCCCTCCGACTAATGATCTAATAATGGTGGAACGGACACATTCCTTGGGGTCGGGTGCATCTGTATGTGGATTTGCAAGTGCATGACTGAACAATTGTGCATTTTGGATAGATTTACTTTGAAAGCTCGGTTTGGCAAACCATCTACCTTTCCCATTTCCCTCAGCCAGGAAACAATAGCTCCCCTACTAAATATAGACGGTCTGCGTTTTACCTCGCCCCTTCTTCACTATTTCACCTCTCTGAGACACAAAATCTCTTTCTCTCTCTTTACACCATTCTTCCTCACATTTCCTGTTTTCTCCTTGCAAGCCCTCAAATCATTTGGATATAATAACGGGGCAATTCAAGTGATGTAAATCAAACACAAAGAGTATGAATTGGTAATAGGTTTAGATTTGTGGTCACTAGAGGGCAAACCCAAATGGCTCGACTTCTCACTTATCCATCGCGCTACGATTCGACTAAACAAACATTAATTTCACCCTTGGTGCTGAAACCACAGCAAATTTACAATTTCAAGAATTCCAAAAATGTTAAACATTCAGTGGGTCCAAATTCTGAAATCTGATGCTGTGTCTTGCTTTTACGTATCAACTCCGATTGAATAAAGATAAAAGAAACAATGTTTCCCATATTTGTGTCTTTATTCTCTTAAATAAATTCTTCTTGACACTGAAGCATTTTGTAAGCAACACCAAACCGCATACACAGTCAATAATGATTTGGTAATCAACACTTTGATCAAATTACAAAATGATCTTCTGTTGTCAGCCATCTAGGATACATGCAACGCCTAACTTTCAAATCTCTTGACTTTCAAATGAGATCAAATCCATTAAACTTATTAAAATGAAGAAAATAAATGAATGACCTCACTGTTCTGCAGCATGAGCTTCTTGATATGCGGACCATGAGACGCATGCTGCAGCCTCATTAACACATTTGATCCTGTTCTTTCATACGCTGATGCTCTTTTTGCACACCATCCATCCCACTGCAGCGCTGCGATCAGTGCAAGCCAAGCTCGCTGTCATGGCAGCCAATGGGGTCACGCTGATGCTAAAAGCTTTGATGAGTGTTTACTCATTGCACTACACTCAGCCCCACTGCCCCATTATCATTCCCCCCCACCACCACCAGCACCACACCACATGCCGTGTCAGCGTTTTCTCAGCCTGCGTGATGCATTGCCATGCGCAGGAGAAATGTGTGTTTGCCACTGCACAAACGGACAAGATTGTTCCGTTTTACTGCTTGTGTCTGTTAATGTGCAGTGATTATTGTTATACAGTTTGTAATTATTTGCCTTGTATCTGTTGTGTGGAAATGTTTTGCAAAGGGAACAAATAAAAAATAGCTGTATGACAAGCTCAGTACCATATCAGGTCATGTGGATAGTGATGCGATGGATTTCTTCTTCCAGTGAAAGATGAGAGAAGATCATTTGAATTGCAATGAAGAACCTGTTTGGTGTCCTTCTCCTTCACACCAAATATTATGATCTCAATAGATAAACATAGCACTAATGCAATCACTGAGCATCTGCTTTTGCTTTGTAGAGCTGCTTTTACACAGATATACAAAGAAAACTGATGGAAGTAACAAGAGTTCCCAACATGTCACAATGATTTCTCCTCCTGAGTTAGTTAGTACATCTGCTATAATAATATTATCATGTCCCCCATCAGCACTGACTACAACATTAAACTTCCTCCCCACTTCCTCATCCCCAGCCTGTCCCAAAGTTCTCTCTTTTTGTGCCCATTCATTCAGGTTCTGGGTTCTGGGTCTATTTTTTATTTTTTTGTCTCACCCGTCTTCTCATTTTAGCCTTTCTGCGCCATATGTAGCCAACTATTTATGGCGTTCGGGATCAGCACTAGACAGCTCCAATATATGGAGCTGTCTAGTGCTGATCCTGATTTTTAAGTTACAACCTTTTAAAAAAGTGATATCAAAACTGAATATTTTATTGTAATTACTGTGGCGGCTAAAGATTTAAATAAAAAAATTAATAGTTATGAGTAGTTACATTTGTTTTGCATTAAATGACATTACAGTTATGGTTTACATTTGGCCTTTGGAGAGCAAACATAATGCTAATGTGGCCCTTGGAGAAAATTTGTTTGACACGCCTGCCTTAGATTATTGGAAGATGATATGCCATTTTCTTTACCCGGTTCCTCGGTTATGGATTCCTCTCCAGTTTCACTGATTGAGATTAAATCTGTTTTGCACCTGCACCTGGCTCCTCACACCCACTCCTCCAAAACATGACAGGACTAAAAAGATGTCATTGTCCCAACTATGATTTAGTCATCTGGCAGAAATTCAAACGAGGACAGCCCCCCCCTTCCTATAAATCAATTATCACATTGCTGTAAGCAACTTCAAAAACATGGTTGTTTTAATAACGCGAAAGAGAGAGCCACAAGCTAAATGACGCCATTTGGCAGGCTGCATTAAGTGTGACTTTGTTCGAAACACATACGAGGGTATAGAGGGTGGCCATTCACGTTGTCAGGAGGTTTTAAGTGTGATTCATGCTGTCGACGGAGCAAAAACAGAAGATGAGGATATGCAGAGAGCATTCAACCATCTGTCAATAACAGCTGACCCCTGTAAGCAAAGCATAGCTCAACATTCAACAATGTAGATGAGGAATAAAAGCTTCACACGGAAACATGTCACATTTTCATGCCAATCTGTCACACATATTTTCATATTAATCAGGGAGTACTGGTTTTGCTGACGTTGTTATTCATCTAGTTTCATCTCTTTCCTCATCGGCACAAAACTCCCTAATTCATAACATGTCAGTTTTCAGGCGAGCATTTGCAATGTTTTGATGCTGTGGCAGCTAATCAGGATAACAAGCAGGAGGAAAGAGCCGAGGAAAGAGCGAGTGAAAACGGAATTGGGGCAAATCTGATTAAGCCAAACAAGAAAGCACCGTGGAAGATGGAAGAAGCGCCTTAAAATATATTTGTTTCCCTGCTGCACGGAGGGCTGAGACGACTGACGACGACTCAAGGTGGTGATTAGAGGGAAACCTGCATGATAATGATAACACACATTGCATGCAGTCACATTACTCCAAAGAAATCACAACAGACTCGCAAAATAATTTGCAACATCACTGCCGGTTCTGCACTGGCATGCTCTGCTGTGGGTATCTGTGGTAGGCCTGACACTGTGTGCACAAATCCACCTCTCTGCTGACAAATGTATTGATAATCAATCATGTGCAGGCAAACAGACTATACACACAACACTGAACCGGAGCCCAGTGCTATGAATTATTTCTGATATTTAAAATCCATGCATTCATCAACAGATGGAAGTAAAAGCAGGAAACAAAATGAGTATACAGAATATTTTTGGGAAGACGGAACTGATACCCTAACAAAATCTGTACTCTTCATATTATCAGTAAAGTCATGTTTCATTTATGCCATGTTAAATGCTGACCTAAAAACTGTAAATACGGAAAATTTGTGTCCAGATGAAATATTGTCAGCACCTCACAGGTTAATTTTAAAACAACATATATTTGAAATCCACTACTTACTGCCCCTCTGAAAAAAAATGGTGATGCATGTTTTTGCAGACTCCACAGAAAATTTCCTTAGGAGTGTTTACATTTTTTACTTTAGCGATTTTTACCACCACTGACTGAGACACCCCTTTTTATGTGTCATGCAGTGACATACAAAGTGTGTGTGTGTGTGTGTGAGGCTGGAGAGTTTGGCTGGCTTTTCACAGTCTCGGAGTTTGGCTCAGGAAGACTGCAGGATCACAAAACCAGACCCTAATTGCCTGCAGATTGGTTACTTCCAAGCTGCCAGAAGGAAGCGAGCCGAGACAAAGAAAGAGTGATATTTCACGATGCAAACATGAAGTAAATCCAATCATAACATATATCGCAACCAAGAAGCATTATAGCTGTACTTGCAGTAACTGTATCGCTGGAAGAACAAAACAGAATTTCGGAGAAAGAAATGTTGGAATTATAAGACATAAATACAATCTCTCAGCTCAGAGGGGATGTTCCACCTAAAGCAGGTCAGGCTCCACCTGCACCAACATCGTACATCTTACCGCTCTAACCTGTATGCACATAACAGATAGGCCAGACAAAAGGGGAGGGGGAGCAGGTGGAAAGCATGTACCTGCATCAGGTAATAAAGTCAGAGGTCGCAACAATTTTAAAAGATGTCATTTTAAAATTACTTTGTATGGAAACGGCCATCCGTTAAAATGACGGATGGGGCTCACATAAAGCACCTGAGTCTGATATGAATTTAAGTAAGAGTATAAAACTCACTCACATGTGGTGGCTCACCACCACATGTGAGCCGCTAACAGGCTCACATGTGTTAGTATGGCTAAATGGTTGCATATGCTATTAAGTCCTTGCGATAAGAAGCACAGTTCCAGCTTTAAAAAAAGAACAGAGCCTTTGCTTCCTCTGCTACTGGCATCTGCAGTATGTGAGTCATAGTTTAATTTACTTTCTGCCAGGTTTTTCAGCCAGTAATAGACAATTATACTGAGTTTTTTTTTTTTTAAAGAAAAGAAACTAATAAGAAAAGAAAAGAACATTTCAATTGTTGAAAATGAGAATTATAATCCCATTTTGTAATTGATGCCAGCAGCACTTTAGAAAGAAGAATTTACCAGTGTGGCATCACCGCTTCTTTCAACAGCTTCTTTGTGTCAAGTCTATTGATAGCAATCTATTGGTTATTGAGAAAACTGTGAAAATCTCGGCTGTACTTATTCTCGTTGACGGCCACTGGTTTACTCTGGGTTAGTTGTGACTCCTGGTGTGTTATGGACAGGTTAAGGATGTTAGACATGTATTATTAATACCTACAGAAAACAGCACAATGCAGCATTTGGGTAGAAGGCAACTCTGTCAGTCAGATGGACACACACACACATATATATATATATATATTTTAAAGAAAACAGACACACTGCTGTTTCTCTCTCCTCCCGCTGTCTCGCTCTGGTGAGGGTTCAGGAGTTTATTTGAATAGAGGGAGAAAGTATGGAAGCTGTCATGGGACACATGATGCTGCCACTTCACTTCACGTATGGAGACTGGCAGAGAGATTTATGGCAAGGAAACTAAATCCTAGAGGACAGAAAATGTTGTTATCAAATATACAAACCCAAGTGAATTCCAGGTTGTTTTCATGTCTGTAACACGCATGCTTGTCTCGAGTAAGTAAAGGTGGTGCACTTTGGGTGATAACACCATATCCTGTGTTTGTAAAACTACATTACTTGGTTGACCTAAATTCAAAAGGCCCTACATGTATTTACTTGATGGTGTTTGTGTGTGCGTGTGTGCATGCGTCACTGTGACTATATAATCCCTCTGGTAGGATTTTGTTTTGAGCGTAAGTCAGCGAACACTCAAGTACTGAGTTTGCTATACTCATGACCTACATCAGCTGCTCAGTGTGCTTAAGATGACATATGAAGTCTGACTTAACTCGATGTCCCTGCAGAATACACGTATGTGAGTGTGTGTGCCTGTGTGCATAGCCTACTTAAAAAACACACATACACCGCACACACACTAGTGGCTCAACAGTTTAGTACTAATGGTAGTTTCACAGAAAATACTGCTGTCACATTAAGGCAAGGATTAAATTCTTCTTAAGCTTCTCCCACCAGGTGGTTAACAGGAAAGGTATAATCTCCTCACAAACACAAATACTCACACGAGCACATGCACACAAATGCGTGCACACAAACACACGCACACACAGACAAGAAAAAAGTTACACAGTTACAAGTTGCAACTCAACATGCAGAATCTGTTTTGTAAAGGCACAAAGCTGCATGAATCCATAAATACATTTGCACAGAGGCAGACACACACACACACACACTTTCCTCATTGTGTGCCTTAAGGAGCAATGTGGCAGCTGTAATAAGACGTGCAACAGACAGGAAGAGGTGATGACACGGCTATTTCTATTCTCCAGTTTCTTTCCTTTCACCTCTGTCGCGCTCATATTTTGTCACTGCCGGACAATAACATCTCGTCCAGGCGGCTCTGAAATATTCCTACATGCATCAACACACATGCCGCCTTTCCCTTATTCCCCTTACACCTCTTCCTGCGGCACCAACACATCCACATCCAGGTCCGTGCAGCATACAGTTTTTTTTTTACAAGAATTTGAGGTATGTTCTTTGGTCCTTTGGTCCTGTATCCTGAGGACAGACACGATACATCGACCTTTAAAACTGTATGCAAAGTTCACCTTTGACCATGACCATTTAATGAGGGGTTAACATGCCAAACTGGAATGTAGAGAATCACCTAGGAAAATTAAGAACACAATCAAATGCATTCAAACATCAAATGTATTTGAGGATGAGACAACAGCCTTAATGGAAGATGGAGACAGGGTGCTAACGTATTCAACCCAGAATGCACATCTTGGACCAGGGGAGAAAGAAGTGACAGAGACCACACAAGAAATATGTGTGTATTCCATTTTCACAGCCGAACGTGGGAGGGGGGTATTATTGTGCTTTCAAGGTTATCACAAAATACAACAGGATGATACGTTGTAGGTTATCCATGTCATCTGGAGATTATAGAGGAAGGCGATAAGGTGTTTCTTTCTGAGCAGTGTACTAGTCATTGGAGAACGGCTGCAGACTGGGAGGTGCTGAGAACGGGAGGAAAACTTCCTGGAGACGGCGCTCCACACATTCCTGGATGCCCTCATTCTGTGGCTTCAAATGCTTCAACATACCAGAGATGTATTCTTCATGAAAACCTGCATAGCTACATATAAACCCATGCAATAATTTCAAACTTAAATTGAAACGCTATCTGCGCTGAAGTCCACTTCTACCCAGGTCTCACGTGTCATTGGAGAGGTAAAAATAAATATTCCATGGCTGCTGACACTGGTGGATACTGCACATCTCAATTAGATCGGATTGAATCTGTTTTCCTCCTCCGTTAACATCATGCATTCTAGTAATGAGGGCTGTTGTTGGCGTAATTAACAAAGCAACGATAATCAAGTGATAATATGATAGTGTCAGACACGCTTATCACGGACCACTGTCCCTGTCTCACACAGCGTACATCATTAACTTCCACTGCCGTCAGACCACCGCACTGTTCTTTTTCATCCTCGTGATTCCTTCTGTATTTATAGAGCATGAAAATGATCCTCCAAAGTCAGATAGAAAAGAGCCTTTTTGAAACTCTTGAATTAAAGAATGTATATGTTTTTGTGATTGGAAAATTTTAAGGCACTCACTGCGCATGAATAAAGCTGTTCAATCAACAGACCTCAATGTGGTCGGTAATAATTCAACTATGATTTCCTGAGTCTTAGGTGTTGACTGCAGACTGCATAATGGAATTGTCCTCCGTTGGTTCTAAATGTTGCACTTTTGCACTAATAGTTTTCATATTGCAGAGTTGCTTAGCTTCAACTCAAGGAGCATGTGGGCAGCACCACCCTCAGGATTCTGCAGAGGGTGGTGAAGTCTGCTCAGCACATCATCATTAAAGACCCTCATCAGTCCAGCCACAAGCTGTTCTACCTGCTGCCTTCTGGCTGATGGTAAGGCAGCATCCGGGCCCAACCCGGCAGGTTCAGAGTCAGCTTCATCCCTCAGGCCAGAAGACTCCTTATCAGCACATTTTAGAGTGCTCTGCACTTTTAATGTTCCTAACTTGCACACTTTCTTTTTTTTATTTAATATCAATTTACTTTATTTTACATTACATTATTTGAGCATAAGCATTTAATTAAATTGAAATTTCAGGCAATATTGAATACAATTCAGTGCTTTTTTACAAGCTTACATTCCAGCTTCATGATCAAATTCACCTCAGTGATTGGTCAGAGAAGACGTCTGATGGCACTAAGGTGCAGCTCTTTTGTTTGGTTAAGTTGCTCTTTCAGCCCCTGGCCCTGTGGTACCCTCTACTGTTGGAGAGGTAGTAATGCCACCTCCTTCTTTCAGCTCACGGTCAGTCCTCAGCCTCTCAATGAGGTCTCTTCTCATGCCACCTTTAGCTCCAACTTGAGTCCTGCAAACTGACAGAATATTGAGTGAAGGAGAAATTGAGATTGTGGGATTGTGGCATGAGACGAGTCCAGATAGGCTTTCTATCAAGAGGAGATGTGCCAATAGTAATTAAACTTGTTAGTGTAGAAGACAACACAAAAGCAATGCAACAAATAATGTTTTTTGAAGTACAATGTTACTTTTTAGGCAAATCTGCCTTAAAAGGGAAGGATTGGGATCCTGGCAGATCAAAATATAAATGTGCAAAGAACGATAACGCGCTGCCGTATCCACATTATTGCCTGTGAGTACGTGCCAGCAAGCCATTAATACTGCAGCAAATTCCTCGCAACCATCAAATCATTACGCCTGTTTGAGAACCCCTGACATCAGCTAAAATTATCTTCCATTCCAATGTCTCAACTGTCCAAAATTCTCATCTAGTGCGATTATGGTATCGGCTCCTGCAGAGAAACGTGAATCCTTGCTCTCCTTGCCTGCAGGTCAAAGGTCACTCTCAGATTATCTTCAGACAGAAAAGAAAACAAGTCCACAATGTGACCAGAAGTCAAGCTTTGTCCCAGTTGTAGTTTTTATTCATCTGAGTTTCTTTACATTTCAGGTTGGCCACCAAGTTCCATTTTTATGGGACAGATGGCATCTCCCTCAGGAATCACATTAATGCAGAGAAATCTGGAGGATCGGTAACATAATTTATGCCGTAAATGCGTTAGCTGTTGTTCCAGGCTGCTGTTCATAGGATGATTTTCATGTATATTGTTTTATGAGCAATAAACAAACATGGATAAATAGCATAAATCTTTCAAACATAAATCAGGGAAAGTGTGTGAAAACCAGCTGCAGAAAAAACCCTTTGATCAAAAAACAAACGTCACATCTGACTGAGATGTCCTTCAGCATGGGAAGAAATCCACATTCCTCCTCCTAATGTTTCCCTCAGGGATATCGTATAATAATTTCATTACCATGCAGAATTTTGAGTTTTAACAGGGATTATAAGAATAAAGTTTCAAGCATAGATTCCCTGGATGACAGACTTTCTTCTCCTAGTAGATCTGTGTAATTTCCTTCAAGGGGCTGCTACGTGTTGGAGCACACAGCTAAGCAAACTAAACCGCTGGTCATTAATCATCCATCAGCAGGAGATGATGAAAAGACAACATGGGGCTGATTTAATACCCGCTGATCCAACAATGTGATGGCGCCTATGCTGCTGCACTTTGCCAGCTTGCATCTTTGCATCATGTTTTGGATCTTTCCATGCAAACTCCCATGTTCCCAGTGTTACTACAGTAAGTGGAGGTAATGTCATTGTGTTTATTGTGCAGCAAAGACAGAGATGGATAGTTTATCTTATTGAATCTCAGCTTCCTTCCCTCCACACATCAATCAAGCAGCTGGGCTTGCTGTCTGATATTCAGACAGTCTTCCTCCGCGGTGCGAGCAACCATCCGAGCGGTCAGCAAAAGAACACCGAACAAAAAATAGATTGCGTTTACGCCACCGACCTTAAAACCAGACGAGGACGAATCTTTTCCGTATCCGGTCGGAATGAAAATAGTAACGATCACAACGAAAGTACCGGTACATGTAATATTATTACTCAAAATGTAAAAGTAATGTGTTACACTACTCGTTACTGGGAAGAGTAATATTTATTTTATTTACTAGTTACTTTAGTTACTTTCCCAACACTGCCCGCCATGGTCCCAGCTTCCCAGGACTAGCCTGGATCATCATCTTGAGGCGTGTCCCTCCAGGTGACACCGGCAAGGCAGTACAGCATTCTGCATTTCTCACTTATCACAGTAGTGCTGGCCTGGACTCGAACGGTCTTGAACAAAAATCCCGAGTCCACCTTGTCCGAGACCGAGACAAGACCGAGTAAAAATACCTTAGAGAACTACAACACTACTCTTAAATGACAGAAAATGGCAGAAAGTTCAACTTTTTACATTTATTCAAAGCACCCTAAAGTTACAGTACCAGAAACAACTCAAAAATGGCCAGATTTTACTAAAAATGCAGAAATACATACCGACCAATCATCCATCTAACTGTCCTTTATGACTGGGCTTCCCTAATACCCCAAAAGGGTAGCTTCCATTTCGTCATTCAGCTACAACCCCAGTGAATCGGCAGTAGTGTCATTCGCTAGTGAGATAAGTTATTAAGCACACTCTGGTCGTCTATTAGCAAAATAATGCAATTGTCTTAAGCCTTCCATTTGTACAATCATCAATCCGTTTATTGGACTGGGGGAGTTTTCAAATCATCTGCATTATATAATTGAATTTAAACTATCTTAAAATAGAAGACTGGAAATCACAGGAGCTATAGAGCACTGTCTAGTTTACCAGATGTTGTGTGTCAATATGTGAAACCTCAACTCCTCCATATTACAGCAACCAGGGCATTACTTGAGGTGCTGCTTCTATTGACTAGAAGAAACCATTGAGTGTAGACTTCATTTAAAGCAATGTTTTTCAACATGAAAAGGCAAAAAACATAACACTTGTTAAAAGTTTCAGAACAAAATTATATTGAACAGCAACAATAGTTGCACATTTTCACCGACTGAACCCTTTAACACCTTACTGGAGCAGTTTAAACATTTGGTAAATACCAAAGAACAATATAAGACACAAGCAGAAATTTGCAAAAGAATCCAAGGATAGACTTTTACATTTACTTCCATTCACGGGATGTGGCTGACCGCACACCTTTGTTAAGCAGCACTAACATGTTGACCTTGGAAGTAAGATAACAGATGGAATTAATTTCTGACGTTGTTTAATGGAGCTTTTCAGAGAGTTACATGAAATTCTCTTAGGGAAACTTCATGAACAAAGGTATCGTTACAGAGCTTTATATTGATCATTTCCCGTTGTCAAAGAATTTAAAATGTGTTTCTTTAGAGTCGTTAAAAAACGAATCAGTCACGACTCGTAGAATCCAAGAAATTGATATCTGAATTTAATTTTATCAAATTGTTGTAGCCTGTTATACAATTTGTTGTCCACTTTTTCCATACTTTTAATACTATAGTATTCAAATTGTCAAAATTATAATTACCTTTTCCAGAGACCCTAAATTTGAAAATTTCCTACACAAACAGGAACCTAAACAAATGAAAAAAAAACATGAAATTAGAATTCGCTATGTAATTATTTCTAGTGTTAAACAGTGTCTAGATTTAATAAGAGTGTTTGGCATGACTTTAGTGTAATATGCAATAGAAGCAAGTGAGAAATGTTACTCAAATGACAGGAAATGTGACTAATACTCTAGAGCAATCTACATGAACAAGATACAATTTTGAATACATTGCAGTTATTTGTACTTTTCTTTGAATTATGTAGAATGCATTTAATAAAAATGATAAAATAAAATACAGAAAAGTGAGTTTGAAACATTCTAATGTTTAATGAAAAAGTGGTGTGCTGATCAAAGAGGTACAGCAAAACTATGAGGGAAAGGGAAAGAGCTTGATTTTCAAAACATGGTTGTTCATTTCAGCATCAACAGAATTAAGTCCAGAGGAACTGCAGTCATATCCCTATGCCCTATGCTTGTTGTGTACCAGAACTGTGGGTGGAGGATGCAGGAGGAAGAGGCAAGTGTGCTATTGTTTTCACATACAAGTAAAGGACATTAGTGGAAAATAATTCCTTCAAGTTATAACTAATTCCCATAGTTCGAAATGAAAGCACCCACCATATAAGTGGAGCTCAATGCTGGGCCTGATCATGACTTCTGCTTTCTTACATCTGGGGATAGGTTCTTTTTTTTTTTTCTTATACTTTTTAAATCATGGTTCTTAAACTGTCTTCAGTGCAATCATATTGCGTAGAGTTCGTAGATCTTCTTGGCGCAATACGCCAGAGCAGTCAGTGCTATCGTATTATGGAGTCTCTTCCTGTGGACGTCATCCCTGCGTACCAAAACCACGGGCGTCGAGGAGGTGAGCGTGTGGAGCGGCAGCCGAGAAAGTTTTTGGCTGTCATATTCCACCTGGTACTTGCAGCAGGGGTCAAACTGCCACGAAATTCCATAGAGGGCAGCACATGCTACACTGAGGGCACCGGTGGACAATGCCACATAACGCGAGTATTCAAGGGACAGTGAAAGTGGCGTCATGAGACAAGCAATGCCTGACAACACGGCCGTCTTGTGCAGGCAGTTGCCCACGGTAATCCAACGGGCTGTTTCATCTCCGATGCGTGTGGGCTCAATAACAATGTATTTATACTGGGCCTCCAGGGCCTGCTCCAGCTCATACTCAAACTGGTCCTGGGCATTCTCCCCATTGTAGATCTCATGCACAATGTAGCAGTCTGTCGCCGCCATTACTCCTCTGTGCAGAAAAAGAAGAAACACAGAAAGGAGAGTGTAACAAGACTCAGTAAAGAGATTGGTTTGTCCAATTATCAGCAAATTGGCAATTACACACACAAATACATAACATGCATGCTTGTTTTAATTAAAAACAAGTTTTATCAACAGGACATACACACTATCTTCTACTGATAACACCATGTATGATTTACTGTTACTTTGTTATTAATCACTCCATGGTGCTGATAAGATAAATCCCATAAAAAAAATCCACAACTCGATGGCATTTAATTAAAATAATACTCCGTTAAGTCGATGTGACTGGACTCCTAAAAATATGACGTGGTGAGTGAGAGGCCGTACGCGGTTATTAATCTGCCTCCTACAATTTGACCTACAAAATATGCAACTCAGCATTTCAACAGCCAATATGCCAAATGCATTTTGGTGACTCGGGTTGCAAAAGCAAATTTGTCGAATAAAATCGAAAACAATTTACCAAAACTTCACAGGTCCTAGCTCTGCGAGTGTATTAAGAGAATTGCCTATATTTTATAACTAATATACTAATGTTTATACTCATAAAACCGGCGTAAGATTATATATTTCATTGATTTTAAAAACCTTAAACATGACAAACTTGTGTGTAGAGGAGTGCCAACGCGCTGAGGCCTTCTAGTACGCGTTAAGCAAACACTGACGAGTGACCATTTACGAAGAACAAACGCATTCAGACAGGACATAACCCGGAAGGATCGCCGTGTTGAGCACATAATGTTCCTGATAATCGCTTTCGCAGCATCGGCTAAAACGCATGCATAGCAGAAAGTTGGAAGACCAGCCTGCGAAGTTGGGGATCGTTTTAATGTCACAGCAGATAGGCAACATTGCTAACTAAGCTAGCATTGTTCAGCACGTGGGCCTTAGGTTATAACCCCAGAGTTGGTATCCACGCACAGCTACACGTAGCTTTTGTCATTTGATAATTGGTGCGAAATAACCAAAACATGACCCGAGATGCTAAGTTTATTTCCCTGCTAACGCTAGCTTGGTGCACACGTTAGCATGCTAACGTTAGCTAAACATGGGAAGAAATTCAAACTTGTCTCGTTGGCTTTTCACTTTAAATCCAGAATGCTGTGCATAATCGGAATATGGCGCGTCTTGACATCTAAAAACTGTTGAATTACGATGACACATATTCACATAACGGCGTAGATGAGGAGAAACTGACCTCTCCCTGCTTACTGGGACACCGCGCCTCCTTGCCAGCGACGCCATGTTGGAGATGCAATCGTGATTTCAGCCGACGTATGATAATACTCACCCTTCTGGGTAATGCAGTTCAGAAACACTGTCAACGGACCTCTTGTATTCGAATAGGGACTACAAATACCATGATGCAAGTACTCGCGGCTCAGTTTTGTATGGAACCAAATAGAGAAGTTTTAAGTGTTCATATTCATGATTTTCACGTGACTGAAAGCCATGAATAGTTTCTGAAGAAATTAATCTAACATCAAGGAACGTTTGTTTTTCTGTCCTATAGTAATATTAAACACAGTCAAAGTGAATGCGAAATAAATTAACATTTCAGATAAATAATTATTAAATTAAGCTTTAGTTATGTATCGTTGACAACAAGGTGAATACAATAGAAACGTGTACTTTCCTCACTTCAGGCCCATTAAATATAGCTGAACCCCCCTTTTAAGGGCTGGATTTATATTTCTGTTTTTCTTTCATAAAGATTTGCAGTTGTTTTATTAAAGTTTTTTGTGTGCTTTATTTCATTTCTAAGAGGAAAAGGGCATGGCTCTCGATCAAAGCAATTAGTCATGTTTACGGTAATAATATTAGAGTATGTGTGATTTGGTGCAGATCCAAATTAAAATCCGGTTCCTCCATCCACCAGTCCCATTCACAGACTGATGTTGGGTTATTCAAAACAACTTTGGACGGTGTCTTCATACTTCTTGGGTTTACGGAAAGCTCGTTAAATATATCGTGTTTGCAGAATCAGGTGCTTCATAAGAAATCAGATGTTGGCCTTATTCCTTTGCTGTGTTCTCCAAAGTTATTCACAGATTCGTCAACAGATAGCGCCAAACCCGAATATAGAAAGCAGTAAAACACCTTCTTCAAATGGGTGCGTTTGATTAGAGATGTGGCACCAACAATAACCGATATCAATATCGATAAAAGCTTTGTGACCTTGTATTTCTGTACATGTTGTGATTTTCAAGTCAATCAAGGTAGACATCAAAGTATTTTCTGAACAAAACACTGACACTGCAGTCCCCACTGAGACACATTATTGTCTTTCTATCCAAATTCAGAGTTGAGCAAATATTTCTGCTGACAGGAATAAATCCACTTTCAATAAAAAGTGTATTGTACAGTATCAAAACTTTCACTGGGCGATGGCTAGTACTTGATATTAATAACGTGATGACAACTTTATTTTTACTTTTTATTTACAAAAAGAATGAGAGAGAAAAAGTCTCAGGCAAAAAACAAAAAGAACAATAAGGATTGGTACATTTTGCACATTCGGTAAGCCACAGGCGACACTGAAAACAGAAAAATAAAATATCATCTTAGTCTATCAATAGGCGTATGTCAAATAAAGGAAAGGGTTACAAAGGGAGTGTGAATTCTTGCTATTACCGGTAGCGCTCTGTGCTTACAGCAGATACTATGTCATACCAGTGTGTCGAGAAACCTGAGGTATTTCTCTCAACACAAGATTGTCAAAAGCAAAAGCCCCTAAAGAGCCAAAAAGTAAGCCACAGTAAAACCCTTTCACAAAAGGTTTCTTTTAAGACAGCCTTTATCACTTTGACATTAGATGGTGTCAGTTCCATGCAGAGTCATTTCTTCTGGAGGACAGACACCAAAGAGAGTAAATGCCCTGAATATAGCAGTGATATTTGCTGGTTTAAATAGAGGTTAATTACTATCCTCATTGAGGTGTTGTACCACGCAGTAATAAGCAACAGACCATATTTGTCTTATGGATGCTTGTAACAGTTATAACACGTATAACAGGGGAGGTTTGGAGTTTGTCTCGTCGCTTGTTCAGGATTGCATCTCCAGAGTCAGATATTGTCAGTTTGTGTTCTTTGGTTTGCAAGTCCCTGCAACTTTTACTCATCTCATAACTCTGATAATGGACAGCAAGTTTCAATTATTGAGAACAATGGAAATTGGGACAGTACATACACATATATATATATGTGTGTGTTTCAGAACTGCATTTCACTTCAATTTCTGCAAAATTTGGAATTCAGCCTTAGAAACCCAATTTATTTCAAACTGTGGGGTGGAAAGCAATAAAAAAAAAAGACAAAAACAGTATAATGTCAAAAGTCATCACAGTTTGAGCATCAGTTTAGTCATCATTGCTTCGCTTTGAACTATTATCGAGAGCGATGCCTGAATTGGTCATCTTAGAGTGCTGCTCACAGCCAGTGAGTCAAATGGAGCACATAAATTTGCCAAGTAATACTCCACCCACATTTGCTCTTATTACCATGCCAACCCTTTGCTTCCAGTCACTGACAGATGTACATCCTGAAAGTTTTTGTCTGAGGTAACAGACTTAGGCTTTGGTTAGTTTAATTGCTCAAAGTCGTGACCAGCTGAGACTCACCTGTCTCCGGTGTCTCCATATTACTGACAGAACTGACCCATCACATAATGTTCAGTTCACTGAGAGAGAATTGCCATCACTCATTCATTGGTCCCTGTAATCACTCAATATCACATTTAACAATGCTGTGGAGACCCCTTGTTGTGCATCAGCCTGTAACTCTAGAGCATGCTGCCATACAGGAGCTTCTTGCTCCATCTCCTCTCTGCTGGAAGGTCATGCAGGGTCATTGATGAATATGTTCAAAATACTGAGGCTGAGGATTCTCTTTGACATATTTCTGAATGTACCAGCAGGTCAAGCGGGCTTTGAGATCCTCTTCCACCACAAAGTCCATGGCTGCCTGCCATCACAGAATAAAGAAAAAGACATTTACATTTTTAAAAATAAAGTATTATATGAGATAGTAATTTACATGGAGATTTATGCGATTTATTTTTATCCTCTACCTTTAAAATGAAACAAGTTATACTTCAATATTTTTCTCAGTCAGGCAAAAGTGAAGTCACGCAAATAAGGCACTTTTACTTTTCATAATAAAGTAGCTAATCATTAGTCTACTTTGGATTCAGAATTTCATATTCATACATTGCCATTACGACATATTTGCGAAGATCCAATATGTATTCAAAAATATAATCCAAAAAAAGGCTATAAACAAAATGTAAAGAACATAAGCTGTAGAATTTAGCATGCGTGTAGGCTAGAAATATACCTGGTCCAAACTGGGCCTTGAAAAATGAACAATTACTGTGGATATAACCAGTCTTATTAAGCCATTTCACCTTGGCCAGGTGCTTTGCAATTCCTCTTCCTCTGTAAGCATCAGGAACTTCAGTGTGTTGCAAATCCACCGTCTTCTTCCCAACGTATTCGTACAGAAGAACTGCACGATCATGTGATCCTGAGGGCAAGAAGGGCAAACGAGTTGTAGTTCTCACTCGTGCAGTTTTCTCCACCCAACCTAGTTTCCATGTGGTTCACAAATAGCAACCTGACACCACTTTGCTTACAGGATACTGATCATACTTGTCGGAGCTCAAAACAAGCCAAATCCACTGGATTCACACAAGTTGCTCACTGTGGAAAAACAGCAACCACCAAAAGAAAAAAATAACTTTGATTGCATCACATCACACATTTAACACAACATATTAATAAAGCCTACTGGATAAGTCGCAGCTCGAAATGTGTGCAAACAAATACTGCTCAACACGATAAGGCATTTGCCCTGAAATGAGATGGCTGTTTACTGTGGCAGTAAGATTCTAATTCCTCAGGTTCGTAGACTGAAGACAAAACGTGAATCTAATTGGACAATGAGGAAATTCCAAACTCATATGAGCTTGTTACTAAAGAGATAAGTGCTTCTAAAGTGGTTAATGACTGACGTTTCATTCATAACGTCAGAATGTAGGAGAACTGGGTCGTTATGATGCGACTTTGCTGACAAGAACAAGTCTTCCTTCAGGAATGTCTTTTGTGAGCGGATTTCTACTGAAGGCTGCCAAGTCCTTTCGGGAAAGCAAAGACAAATAAATATTCGTCGAGCCAAGAAGGAAAGTGGTGAAGTTTAAAAAGAGGGCAAGTCGCCATGGTCTGTTCAGCTTGTGAAACACAAAAAGCACGTCTGGATAAAGAGTAGACATTCCCACTAAATAAAATCGATAACGCCTTTCTGTCTGAAATGGGTAGCCAGGGTTATCAATAAGGCCATGACGACGATACTGACAGCAAGAAGCAAGGCTAAACCAATAGCTGAGCTATCATTAGCCAGCTAGTAAGCTAGCGCGTCTACAGTGAACTCACCGTTCAGTCTTATCACAAACTGCTGGCGCTTTTTATCGTGTTCCACCTGGATCTGAGCGTTTGTCGCGTCTAAAGCATTTGCTGCCTGTGCCATGGTGGCTTGCTGCAGCTGCCGGTGAATGCTACGCTCCTTTCAGTGTCGCTGCTGCTGATCAGAAATGGCTACATGGTCGTCAAAACACAACAGCCGACGATATCAGCTGTGCGATCACGTGACGTGCGGCCAATCAGCAACAGAGAAAGGCTCGCACCAACTTCAGCGTTTACTGAGTAATGATTACACAAATATAGTAAAATACAATTGGTAACCTGTATCAACGGCACTCATTATTGCATATGTTTAACTTTATTATTTTTTTACAACTTGTTTCTGCATATTCAAATATGTTTCTGCACATAAATTATTCTTGCAAAATGTTCTTGATCCATATTCATTAGATTTTAAACTGCAGGGCACAAATATAACTTAAGACTGACAACAATTTTAGCAGAACATGTCTGCAACTCTCCTTGTGCATAGGGTGTAGACAAGTTCACCAGAGTCCCAAATTACAGGCAGATGTCCCGAATCCTACCACACCTGTCTTGAAATTTGACCAAACTCCGTTTTGATTTGTCATTGCCCAACAAAGAATAAATCAAATATTAATTGTTAAACATTTCTTTGATGTTACACTCAGACGGGCACTGTCTGGCATTTATATTGTTTACAGTAGTGCTGTGATTTGATAAACTACACACAACACTGTTGAATAAGAATATTTACAGGCAGGAATTCAACAGCTGCCTACAGTGTGAGATTCATAACATGGGCATCCGGTAGGAAGTTATGAAAACAGAACAGGTCACCTAAGGGGCAATCAGATTTTAGTTGGGGGCCATTGCCTCCCTGGTCTCGAACCTGGACATGCACAAATAGCATGTGTGTGATAGCACGAGGGTGCATGACATGTCCATTTATGAAGGCACATTAATGCTGAAAATGTCCCCACAGGATTCCGAACAACATATCCAGGCGATATCAATGTTCATTCCTGACAGACAACGAGGACACAGTTTGTCAGCTTTCAACAGTGGAGATTTGGAGTAAACACCAACAGTTAATCAGCTCGGCGAGGCTCCAGCATAACCCGTGACCTGTGTTTGGGATAAGTGGCTGAAGGCGAGACGATTACGAGTGTCTTGTCTTCAAGATGAATGAAGCCGTATCCAAAATCTAACTCATGTTCCTGTCGCCGTAATTTATGGGGCCGATACCTGCTGAGGAAAATGCACAGAAACTTATGTGGTTTCTTGAATCCACACAAAATTACACACATTCACAGATACCAACCCGTTAAATGCGCCTCTCGTCCTATTCATCATCTCCGTTTCGCTACTGCTTTGCACTTTTTGTTTTACCATGGCTGCACCAATCACACCTAATGGTGTGACAATAGAGTTCCTGTTGTGTAAAACATTTTTCACAGACAAGTGATGTATCTAACTAATGGTTGTTGATGGTTCAGGCCAGGTCACAGGACAGAAATCCATAGTGACAGCTGTGTCACAAACGCAGCCAGAAGCTAAACTCAAGAGAAGTCATGTGTTTCTTTCCACCTCCGCTGTGTTTTGTTCTTCTCCAAACTGAAGATTGTTATCTTGACATAAATGTGCCTGACATTTGGGGCATTTCAGAACAATACAGGGACAGTTATGTCAAGATTACCAAAAAATCTAAGAGTAATCCTGTTAAGAGGCTGGCCTAATCCCACATAACTCTAATGAAGTTTGTCAACTCTGTATGGGATTGTGTGTGTGTGTGTGTGTGTGTGTGCAAGACGTAGACCTGTTTGTGGTTTGTTCTCTGGTTTTTCCAGTGAGAGCGGGACAGACATCTTCATCTGCAGATGGAAAACGATTTCAGACATTAGTTCTCCTTTTAATCGTAACAGTCTTGTATTTGATTTTCTCTTTGCATTGCTGAAAATGATGTCTAAAAGTCCAAGGTAGGTGAGCATTACTTTCCTTTGTGATTTTTTGTTTTTGGTCTAGTATCATTGCTGTTTTGTGTGAAATTAGAAGGATTGATTCAATAAAACCCAAATCAATAGATAATCGATTTACAGTATATACAGACTTTATTATATGACTTATATGACTATAATGCAGAGGACATAATATTTTAGTGGCAATAACATTCATAAGTAACATCACAATATCAAGTAACGCTTCTGATTAGCAACGAGAATATAGTCTTTGTGATAGTTGTCTGCCAGCATATTAATCAGTAGCTTCTGCTTAGTTTACCAGCAGTGATATTACACCCACAGGGCTGCAAATCAGACTCTAACACTGGGATTTAATGCATAGCAAAATACTCCTCCATCTCTCACAAAGAAATTACAGCTTCTAAAATAACAATATCTCACAGCAGTTAGGATTTTTAATGAATATTTAAAGTATAATCTGGAAAATGGGCTGTTATATTGTCCACAAATTAGTTTTGATTGCTGGTTTTAATTTCTGAATATATTTAAATGAACTTTTGTGACTTTCACCAAATATTTGTGCAAAAAGACATGGTGATTTTTTTTTTTATTATTCTAAAAATTGTGCTTATCTTACAGGTGGCCTGATACTCTGGTAAACTCTAAAACCAACAAATCTACACAGAAGGCATGGGGGAAGGTAAGAATTTGGTCATTTGGTTTGGTAATTTAGTTTATGACCTTGCACATTCACAGACACAGACTGATTCATTGCACCAACTAAAATGATAAATTAGAATAAAGGTAACATATAAACTTAAAATAATACCTACCGGTACTTAACATTTTTTCTTCTTCATCATTTTTTTTTTATAAAAAATAGCCCCTGTAGAAAAAAAAGTTAGATGCTAAATAGGCATGGATAAATTATCTGATTAAAGGGGGGGATCAGCTATAGATATAAATGTCTTTACAATTATATAAGCTATTTCCTCAGGGTAGTACTCTATTTTTTATTAGATATACATGCATTTCATTTCGCTTGATTTATGCAGGTTTTCGTGGAGGAAGACCACAACAGCAACAGTTAAATGCTGCTCAAGTTGCTACGTCAGGATTCCTCTAGCGTTCTGTAATCAATTTCTCCATCTTGTGGTCCGACCATAGGAAAACTGCCTCTGCAGTTTGTGAGGCGACATCTCCAGACTGCTCTGGTCTGATTGTTTGCATGTGATTAAGTTTAGTGTGTATGTGTGTATGTGTGTGTGTCTGCGCGTGCGTTGGTCAGATGGTACATAAGCAAATTAAGAGCTCTTGTGAGGATTAGCAGGTTCTCTCCAGTGGTGAGTGGATTGCATGTCAAAGATTCCAAGTTGGGATGGAGCGGAGAAAGAAGTGCAATGTCTGAAATTCAGATCTCATCTCAACTGTTTTATCTATTCACATTTTTATTGTTTGTATTTTTTGTTTTATTTTATTGTTTTTACTATGTACACTGTAAAGCGTCTTTGAGTTCTAAGAAAAGCGCTATACAAATAAAATGTATTATTATTATTATTATTATTATCTGTGTCTGTTTTTCTCTCTGCCAAAGGAACGAGCAGCAGCAACAGTAGCGGCGTCCAGAGGAGGCACCGAGGCCGGCAGCAGTAAGCCTAACAGCTTTAATGTTAGGCGCAGCAGCCTCAGCAGCAGAGGTACTGCCCCGAACGCTCCTGGCACTTTGAAAAGAAGCAGCCTCAGCCACCGAGGCAGCGCTTGGGACCAGGGTACCAGAGCATCTCGCCTCTGCAGCAGCCGGAGCTTTTCGTCCCTCCACACCTCCTCTCTTGCTGCAGCTCCCTTCATGAGAGGCAGCCACTCTCTCAACAGACTGGACCAGAGATCCACTGGTAATGTCATTCAGGCTTAATTAATGAGTGCTTCCCAGACTATTTGGAAATATAACAAAAGAAGCTCTTTAAATTGTTTTATACAATGCTCCTCTGTCCATACTGGTGTTTCTGAAACATGCAGATGCAGCTCCAGGTTCTCAAGTAAAAAAGCAACAAGCCAGAGAAAGGAAAGTGTTGAATTCCAACCAGCTGTCTTGCAAGGCACAAATCAGGTTCGCTGCTGTTTTCTGATTCTAACAATTTATGTAATATCATGCTATATTCTAAATGAATTCTACATGATAGCACTTACATGTCAGCTGTAATAATCTTCTATTTATGATTTAAAGGCAACAAAACGATCAGTGTCGTGACAACACAGAGAAAATGGAAATGGAAAGCCACTCCCCTGAGCGAAGCGAGTCTTCCTCTTCTGTGGATTCATCTGCTGAATGGCATCATCACTGCAACAACGTAAAGAAACAGGTACTTTAATTATTTTATTTCATGTACGTTTATAAATCCAGTTTGGTTTGTGGCTGGTTCCTATAAATAGGCCACATCTTTGGTCCAGTGTTATTTGTTATCAACTGCCTTATCAAAAGCAAGTCACTGAGAAAAACATAACTCTCTATAACTAAAGGTTAATGCAAGCCATACAGTATCATCATTGGCTATGAATGGCTAATTAAAATGTATGAAACAGGTTTTCTTTAAATGTTGGAGTAAAGAGGTGTGGGTTGTATAGGAGCCAAGCTCCTCTGGCAATAATCAAAATTTACGTTAAATCAAATTACCTCAAATATAACTTGGAAAAATACATTTACTGTTTTTTTTCCACTTTAGGGGGTTCTTCTGAATACTATTTCTCTTTCTCTCATTCCACAGAGCAGAGATGGAGTGTACACCCTCTGTGCTGTGACCTCTGGCATGAAACACAACTGGGTCCAAGCCGTGCTGAAAAATGTGAAGCCTCGTCTTACATTTGATCTCAGAAGGTAAATTATAGGGCGTTAAATATTTTTTTCCACATTGCATGTCTGTTAGGCTGCAATGTGGATTTAATAGTTTTAACATATTACCCTTTATGTATGGTCTAAAGAAGCCTCTTTCCTATCCTCACAGCGCCCCGCCAGAGCAGACACCTCAACAGGAACCAGAGCAAACAGATAACCTGTTAGTCAAGAGTCAGGAGAAAACTGAGACCAACACCGGAGTCTGTGCAGAGGAATCACCTCCACAGCAGAAAGAGGGACTCAGGACGCAGCCGGAGAGAGAGAGGAGTTCTGCCGATGGAAGCTCTACATCATCAATGATATCCATCTCTCCTTTGTCATCCTCTGTCTATCCTCCCCTGTCACCCTCTCCACCTCCTCAGCTTTGCTCCCTACCGGAGGGTGAAGGTGCTCCCACACAGACGGGTGAATGATTGGAATGAAATGGCATTTTAAATGGTTGCATCGTGGAAACCCATAGTGCGAATGGAACCTGTATTCAAATACGACTGTGTCTAACTGTATGTGCACTAGATGAGTCAAATGCATTGTTATTGCATTGCACAGAGGGAGCTGAAACCGACAGCTGTACTTCTACAGGAACGCTGCCAAATCCGATTGTTGATGAACAATTAAACGTGCAGAATGAAACTGAGCACCAAGATAATTTAATCGACATTGGCTGTAAGTGCAGAAACATGGAGGACAAACCTTGTAAGCAGCAAGCAGCGCAATTTGCCAAAGAGGTGAGTTCATGTTTGAGTATTTATCATTTTATTGCCTTTAATGATTTTGTCACAGGATATAACAAGGTGCTCAACCATGAAAGTGATACAGAAACAGTTCACACATGTGCTGAAGCAACAAGGATGCATACCTGTTTACTGATATTTCGCTTATTTTATAGCTGGAACAAACGCAAAAGGAATTGTGTGGACTACAGCAATTCAAGAGGAATCTGCAGGCAGAACTATGCCTAGAGAAAGAGAATCATTCAAGGGAATGGATTTGTCCCCAGGTAACAGAGGGCCATCGAACATACAAATATTCATTATCTTTATTAGCACTGGTCAGCTGTAGCTCATGCTACATTCTACTGTTAAAAGCCAATGCAGGATGTAAGAAAATGTGGGTTTGCTGCCATTTGTATCTATGGAGCAACTGGCAGCTGCAGATATATATGAACTAGAGCTGCATGCAAAACATAGTGTGTCCTAAATAAAGCTTGCTGGTGTCTTGCAGAACGAGCTTCTTTTAAATCCATCTGAACAAATACTGGCTCTCCAGCAGCTGCAGAAGATGAACCATGATCTCCGCTGTGAGCTGGAGGCTCAAAAGGCAAGTCAGGAGGAAGCCAGAGAAGATGAGCTACGGCGAAGAGTAGATCTCTCACCTCCACAAGCACAGTTGCTGGTCACTGGTGACGCCGCCGCACTTGCGCAAGCCCATATGGAGCAAGATCGCCAGCGGTTCCTTGAGCTGCAAGTGGAGTGGGAGCATTGCGTGGCCGCCCTGAAGTCCCAGCTGAGTGTCAGTGAGGAACAGAGGAAGGGCACAGAGTTGCGATTGACACAGCTGCAGCAGGAGGCTGCTCGCTTGCAAAAACATCTTCAAGCAGTGACGGCACAGTTTCATTCTAATGAGGAAGCACAGGCTCAAAAGGAGGCTCGGCTGCAGAAGCATCTGACGCTGCTTCAAGAAAGCCAAGACAGAGAGCGGAAAAGCTTGGCTGCAAACCTAGCACAGGCAGATCAGCACTCACGAGATCTTCAGGAGAGACTGGACAGAGCTGAACAGCAGGTGGAAGACCTGTCGAAGGTTCAAAGCAGGGATATTGATGAGCTTCAGGAACAACTAGCATGCACCATATCTGCTGTGCAGACACTTCAAGTTGAAAGAGACCAGCTCGACCGCCATTGTCAAGAGCTGCAGACCAAGATGTCTGAGGCAGATGGGGAATTGAGCAGGCTGCACAACCGCTCGAAAACAGACGAGACACACTATTACAATCTTGAGCACTCGTATGAGACAGTTTGTGAGGAACTGCGGCTGGCCTTGGGGAAGGTGCAAGAAAAGGAGTCTGAAATACAAGTTATCCGAGAAGGCTATGAGAGACTTCTGGATAGGAAGGAACAAGAGCTGCGTGAGGTCTTACTGAAGATGGAAGTCTTAGGCAATAGCCTGGAGGAGACAGAATTGCAGCTGAATGAAGTGTTGAATCCCCCAGAGCATGCTCCAAGAAACGAGAGCCAACAGAGGGCAGATCTTCGTACTGTAAATGCCGGAAGGCCAATGGTACTAGATATTGGACCTAGCAGCTCAGTTGCCAAAGAAGATTCAAGAACCCATTCTGACTCAAGTACTTTTGCTGCAGTAGATGACCCAGAAAGGTTTATTTCTGTAATCAACCTGCTTGAAACAAAACTTTACTTAACAGAGGAGAAGTTAAGAGATATCATGCAAAGATTGGAGGAACACCAGGCTCATATTACCTGCAGGGACCCCCAACTTTGCTCCCAGCTCACCCAGAGCCGAGCCACCGCTCAGCACCTCAGCTTACAGCTTCACAATCAGGCCAAGCAGAGCCAGCATTTTGCCCAGGAGACAGAAGAGCGCTACAGGATGCTGGTTGCCAGGTTTCAGTTTGCACTTAACATCATACAAGGCTGCAAAGAGAGGCTTCGAATCACCCCAATTAATATTACAGACATCAAGAAGCGACTATCGTCAGTCGCCACCTGCCTTTATCAGGGACAGAGAGACGTGGAGAAACAACAGTTGGAATCACATAATGCCCGCAAAGGAGAGGACAATATCCTCAATGATGAGACATTAGCTGGAGTTGAGAGCAACATTACCAGCGAAAGTACACTCAATAACACTTTACCCTCAGGAGGAGACAGGGAACGTGTTGGGAGTTGTTTGATGAAGGAACTGTTTGTAGTAGAACGGATGGCATCTGTCCTTCAGAGTCAACGTAACATTGAGAAACTGTCCATAGTGACAGGAGAGCGTGATGGGGATAAGGCACACAGCTACAAACGCATAATGTCCCACAGATTGGTCATGGAATCAGAGGAGCGCATTCAGTTTGGGGGAGCAGAATGCAATAATTATAATGTACCTCTAAACCAGGCCATCGGTCGAGTTTGTGTCGAAGCGGAGCTCATTCATGCTGCCTTAAAATTTCAACATGAGAGGATGACTCAAAGTAAAAATCAAGCAGTGGAGCGTCAACGAAAGGATTTGGCAGATGTCAGTCACCCGGAGTTGGCTCCTTATGATGAGAAAGTACAGGCAGACAACAAAGGCTCACAAGGATCTGTAAAAAGGAAGGAAAGGGCGGTCTCTGATTTAAAAAAGATGGACAAAGTACCACAGTGGTTAGAAAGACTTACAACTCGGCTGCAAAAAAGGGCTAAATGCCTGCGACAACTCTTCCAGGAGATTTCTGGTGACAATGGAGTAGAGTGTAGTGAGGAGGATGACTGGGAAAAGGCTTCTGAATCAGAATTAAATCAAATAAAAGAGCAAGCAAGGTTGATTTATTTGTGGGACAGACTGCACTTGGATTTGGAGCAGGAGTCGGAGGAAACTGAGGTGTTACAGGACAAGATGCGATCTTTGTGCGTGAGATCCGAGGTGAGATGATTTCAAAAATATTCCCTGCATAAAACATTCTTGTCACGTTACAAACCTTTGCCTCGCGCTGAAGTGTCTCATTTATATCACCATTAAGTAAACTGGTAAAGAACATTCTTTTCTTTTTTTTTCTAGTTCTTGTCATATTTTTAATTTGTGTTTCATTTGCAGAGTTTAAAAGAAGCTCTTTCTATCCAAGAACAAACGAAGCTGTTTGAGTCTGTCTGATCCAAATGAGACGAGAAGGTGGAATCTGCCTTTAAAAGAAAACTGCTGCTGGGTCATGTCATGTTATGTGATAAGAAGCATCAACAAACACCAGCTTCTCTACATGAATATACAAATAAATACAGTATGTATATAAATGTATTTGAATTAGAATTTTAAGTCCACTGCGCAGTGTAACTGACAGACACCTTTTGTATCTATTCACATAAAGTATAGCTCAGTGTGTTCCACCAGTGCATCAGTGTATAGAGTGTTATTAACATATTGCGCCACTAGATGTAGCATAATACAACATTTACTCCACCAGCAGAGGCTGGAGAGATCATGTAAATACAGTACAGTATAAGAAAATCAAACTCTGTGTTAATTCTCAAGCAAGTTTTAATTATTCATTCATTCTTTTCTTTTGGAACAATACGATGCACTTAGTACTACCCATCAGATTAATAATTTGCTTCCATAGATGATTAAATAGTAAATTGCATGTAACTTTCATATTTCAGGAAGAAACGCAACCATTTCTTTAATGTTGTATTTTATTCTGAGCCATAAACTTTCACGTTATGTCCTTTTGACTAAGACAGATTTTTTTTCCAAATGTAATTGCCCCATGCAGTGATGATAAATAAAATTAATACTGGGTTGTATTTTTATTCCATCCAAGGAGATGATATATAATGTTTTTCTAGTATTTAACAGTGTCTTGCATAAAGCTAATCACTCATCACTGGATGGACCCACTGAATGAGAGCAACGTGTATCTCAAAGCCTTTAGAAAATGACCGTGAAATACTTAAAAATATGCACTAATAAATCTTCCGTCCGATAGTGGTCATGGGAATGTTCTGAATAAAAATACTTGAGAAATGCAGCAAGAGTCTCATAGTCTTATTCTCTCTTCTGTTCTGAAGTATACTGTAATATACAACAGACTCAAACACGTACATGTTTTTGTGGACGGACCAGTCGGCCAAATGCTGAGCTGTCGCTCTGCTACTCAATGATACATAAAGCTGACTTGGCAGAATTGTGGTCACTCCATGGTGTAGAAGATTTGTCACCATGCATGACGAACACAATCACCTGATCAACCTAACTACTCGGCTCAACGTGTGCGTTTGATTGTGACACAGTGTAATTTACACTGTGTAAACTGAGCTCTCAGCAGCAGGGAAAAACACTGACGTCTGTTCTCACGTGGGACACACATTAAACCCGGAGGTCACCGACGAGAAATCTGAAACATTTCCAGAGATCTGATTTCTATGTACGTTCTCAGTCCAATCATATCTCAGTGTCCTTGCAGAAGACGTCCCTCTGAGTCATATTCTTGGTGAGAAACATCACCCCTAGTTGAAACCTAACACTCGTATTCACTTCGCTGTGATTTTGGACTGAGAAACTGCAATGGTGCAAGTCCACAGTTTGGAAGAACAATGCTAAATCTTAACATTAACCAGTTTGGATAGAATTTAGCAATTTATCTGTATTTCATTGTGCATGTTTGTTCATAGGTGTGCATTAGTGCACCTGCAGGCTTTAAGTCTGAGCTGCCCCACAAACGCTCCGGACCATCATGACTGATTAGGGCTGATGCAAAAAACACTGGTGCACCTGCTCAGGCTGCAAAAATAAGTGGCCCATTTAGACATTGGAAGATCAATTATTTCAAACCACAGAGAGGCTGGTCCAATCAGCAAACAGAAGCCTCCTTCCTCAGTCACAGATCTACGTTTCCTCACGTATAACAATCTGTGTTTGTGATTTCAAACTGGAGTGAAGAGCAAACAGAGAATTCAACAGATGCAGGCTACAAAACAGAGTTGAACGCTGCATGTAGTCAAAAGATTTCCTGACAAGCATGCAACATTTCCTGGATGTTATATGATGGAAATCTGTGTGTGCAGAGCAGATGTGGCCCTTTTGTCCGAGTTCACAAGGTATTTTCATGATCTTTGGTGTTGATTACGCTTCTCTGGTACCGTTTCTCCAAGTAGAGCAGCTCCGTATAATAAGTCTTGTCTTGTGTACATGAAGGATTTCTTCCTCCTGGGTGGGGGCCCAATACATTTCTTCCCTACACAGGCTGTTTATCTTGGTTATTAAAGGAGACTCTTTTTGTCAGGAAGTTTACTTTTTTCAGAATGTGGTAAAATAAAATATTTTATTTTTCTCTTTTTATTTTGAATTCATTTTCCTTTGGGACAGTTTTTTTTATTGACTGTATAATTAAAAGCCTTAAGATATGAAAACAAGTTTCATAATGGAAGCACGGTGGCGCAGTGGTAGGTGCTTGCTGTTACCTCACAGCAAGAGGGTCACAGGTTCAAATCCGACTTGTGACTGGGTTCTCCGGCTTCCTCCTTCCACCAAAAACATGCGATTATTAATTAGGCAAATTGATTACACTAAAATTGCCCATAGCTGTGAGTCTTCAGAAGATGAATGCATGAATATTCAATTAGTCAAACACAAAACTGCTACCTACATAACCCATGTCCACACTGTTTACCTTTACCAGTTGTCGAATACTAATTCCTATGCCATTTTGATGGTCGTGCGAGTGAATCGAAGATAAATGGGTCAGTCTGTGTGGTTGATTCCTTTCTCCAGCAACTGCAATTATAAAACAGCAATGAGCAGGGATCGAACAAATACAATGCAAAAGAGAGCAGGAACAGCAGGGGGCCTGGTGAGATTAGCCAAAACAGACGGTCACACAGTGGTATAATTGGAGGACCTGCCATGAACCTGATCCTAAGTGTCCTTCAGAGTAAGTCACGCTGATGTCTGGGTGAGATGTAAGTGAACTGTCGCTGATCTGACTGGTGTCATTTGCACCACATCACAACATGATATGCCTCTTAAAATTAACGAGGAGAGTGTGTGTGCTGATTTTCTGAAAAGTAATCGCAGTATGATCAAACAGCAGCAGCAGCGCTGTCCTGAGTGTGGTTGGACCTGGCCTACTTTGTCCCACTGCAGTGAGGCGGCCTTTAAATAACTCTCTGGGGTTTGGCCTCCCTCTGTCCCCATAAGACATTTCATGTCCCCATCTGGCCTGCCGTCTCCTGCCTGAACCATAACCCATTTACAGGCCTGGTATCATAGTAATCGTACAGTACCAGTAACATAGTGGGGATGTGCAGCATCAAAACACGCATCCCGCCCACCCACAGAAGATGTTCTGTATAAATGCCCCGTGTAAGAGTATTAGAATCAACACATGATCTGCTAAAGTGTGAAAAACCTATCAAATGATTTATCTTCAATCTCTTTACTTCCTCACAAATGCTTGCATGCCAAAGTTTATCCTGAAAAAAAAAATATTCTATGCTGTCGTATTTTAGATGAATCTTCCCAAAAACAGATGCTCTAGTTTCACTACTTTACTGAACAGCACTAAACGCGCTTCAAAATATGTCTTCCTAGAAAGCTGATCCTCAGACTGGACTTCCTCGGAGGCTGTCATGTTCCAGTCTCGGAGGCTGTCATGTTCCGCCTAGTGAATGTGGGTCAGGCCAGTAGTGGAACCGCTGTTCCTCTTTCTGTCTGGTGAAACTCACAGAAGGGAAAACAAACTACGTCTTGGTGCAAACTTAAAAAAAAGCAAGACTGGAGTTTGGATGCTACACATAGTGGATTTTTGAAGAAGGCTATTGAGTGATGACAGGTAAGGCGTGCCAAAGACTCTCAAGTTTAAAAAAAAAAAAGCAATTGATATATAATTAATCCCCAAATCTGATTCCATGCTTGATATTTCTTAAATTTGCAGCAAGAGAATAAAGTATTTCAACAACTATTTCACTGATTGCCATGAGATATCTACGGCGTCCAGAGGAGGCACCCAAATGAGCTTTGGTTGATTTCCTGCTGCATAACCAGCAGCAATTATATCACTACGAGGCAGTTAGATGAAGATGGTGAAAAATATACCTGTCTCCGTGTCAGCATCTACATAGTGATCATTCTCGCTTTTATATGTCTATCGCCTCTGTGCGAAAGGACGCCCAGTCACAGTTGCAGCAAGCCTAATTAAGGCTCTCGCTATTCATCAGCCCCGTGATGCACGAGAAGTTCAGTGATTTCCTCCTCCTTCTGGGCGAGTGCACCCACATAAGACGAGTGAGTGATGTGCAGCAAGAGGCTGCCTACATGTCCAACATGTTCAAAAAGACCTGCCGTGCTGTCTGAATGGGTAAAAATGGAAACCACACCACCCACTCTGTGATCTGGAGTTTCAAGTAAAGACAGCATGGACCTGACTTTAGTCGAGAATTTCAACCACATCTTTAATACGTACCGTATATCATCGGTTGATTTTACATCATGAGACACCATGAGAGGGAGGGGGGGGGGGGGGGGGTGAGAAGAGCTGAGCAGTGAGCAATAGTTCGCTGGATGTGGGATACAGAGTGGGATCTGCTGCAGAACAAGATCAGATAGCAGATATACCAACAGAGTGTGAGAGTGTCGACTGGCCACGGCTCTAAAATAAACTGAGGCACTGATTTTCTTATTGGACCCCCCCCCCCCCCCCCTCCCCCGCGGGCCATGTGAGTCCGGCAGAACTTTCATTTGACTGTAATCAAGTCGCACAATCTTGAGGATCGAAACTATGACTTTGGAGGTTCACTAAAGTCGTTTTCTAATTTCTAGTCAGCTCCTGATTTGACTGGATATAAATCACTTTGGAGGACTTGAAAGTGGGAGTGATTTGTAATGCTCTCCTCAGTTTGTGGAGACAGAGATGCGTTAAAGCCAGGAGGCATGGACATAATGGTTCTCTGTGGCCATTTCATTTTCTGCCTCAGGAGGCTGGAGTGGGTTCTACCCGTAACAGAAGAGTTGAAGGAAGCCCAGGAAAAAAACATGCAGCAGTTTGGCTAAAGGTCTCTGAGATCCTGGAAGAAACTGACATTTGGAAATCAATCTACTGGGAACTTTTGCAAATAAGGTAAGCTGCTTGGAATTTAAGACAGTGTAGGTATTACTCGTCTATGCTGCTGGAGCCGACACTCTTTCATAGATCCCTCAGTCTGTAGTCTATAATTGCTAAAATTCAAATCTATTTTCAGTGAGACCAGCTTTAATTGTGAGAAATGTCAGCAGTGAAATAGACCGATCTCTATCCCTGTGCAGGCCACAGCTGCACGGCTACAGTGAGAGTTGGGCAATCATGCAAATAATAACCTATTATTATCCTTTTGACTCTCAAAATCCTGCTTCTTAGCAACTAGAGCACTGAAAAATAGCAGCAGTCGGGGAAGAAACACCCATAAAAAACAGTCTGTGTAGAAAGTGTCCAAAATACATCATAGCTCTTTTACCTGCTGCTTGTTGAACACCTGTTCTGTGGGTGTCTGCATCCCAGTCTAGAGAATCCCTGGGTGGGACACCTGCATAGATCTCATTGTGAAGTTTATCTCAAGTGTAATATCAGGTGCTTCCTAATTTCCCTGAGGGAAGCTTCCCGATGGATTAATAAAATTATTTATATCGAGCTGTATCTATTTCTTTTATCTTTTTTTAAACTTTAATTGTGATTTTTTATATTTTTTTATAGTAGAAGCAAGAAAATACATGTTTTTTGAGTTGAGTTAAACAGCGAAGAGCAACACAGTAGATATTACACCTGCTCAACTTGTGAGCATGGTGAGAATGTCGAAGTGCAGCTTAGAGTGCATCTGTGCCGCGTCGCACTGGCGAGCGCAGGTTTCTTCCTTGGTGTAAATGTTTATACATGTGTTATTGTGTGAAACAGTGTGTGTGTGTGTGTGTGGTTGGATTTCTGCAACCCGATTCTGTAATATA
Source organism: Brachionichthys hirsutus (assembly GCF_040956055.1). Taxonomy (NCBI): domain Eukaryota; kingdom Metazoa; phylum Chordata; class Actinopteri; order Lophiiformes; family Brachionichthyidae; genus Brachionichthys; species Brachionichthys hirsutus. Next base: position 273,056 of record NW_027180343.1, read on the forward strand.
TGTTTATATATATATTATATATATAAACATTGCTCTGGGATTGCAAGGTATGAAAAATAAATTTTATGGGCATTTAAAGCCCCTCATTTACAAACTAAACATAATAACAAACTTTCTTATCCTGTCAGCACTACAAAAGCTGCTCGTGCTGAAGGTGGCAGTTTGGACCAGTCGGTATCTCCTCCATGATACCTGTTTTCGCTCCTGTCTTTTTCAGCCCATATTATTTTCCCATTCAGCCTCATGGGGGAATCACACAGCCTCATCGCAGTGCTCCACAACTCTAATAGCTTTGCCAGCTGGAAGAAACAGAAGATACGTCATGTAAAATGGCAGGGCATTGGATTAGCTGGCTATTTCTGTACCTTGTTGATCAGAGAAACATGTAATGCATATACCAGTGCATTTCCAGCAGGGCTGCAGGCAGAGGGAGAGAGCAAAGACAGAAAACGGCATTAAAGAAAAATGAAGACAGCAAATGAAATTAACCGTAAAACTTCTATATATTTTCTATGATATAATCAACATATAAAGAAGCTTCAAAACAAATCTGATTGTAAAATATACTAATGATGTTTACAAGTATACAAATCTTAACTGTTGTTACTGCATCAACAGAGGGAAATACAATATGATTTATTATTCGGTCCTGCAACTATTGAGCTGATCACTCTTCAGAATAGTCCTTAAGTGGTAGTAATAAAAAGTATTTATAGTCGCTGCTGGAAAGCTGCTTCTGTCAACAGCACGTACATAATATCCATTTAGTCCACATTATTATCGCAAAGGCAGAAATAAATATACCTTGTTGTTCTCTGGTTGTCATAAATGCATTGCGGAATGATAACGCTGTCATACTTCTGTCATCTGTCCTTCCTCAACAGGAAAGGACTTTTGTGTCTCGCCTTTCCGTTCCACCTGTGAACCGCCCAGGAGCCTGGCCAGCACTGCATGAACCAGGCCGTTAGTGTGAAGCCACTTGGTTCTGTCCCACTGAGGCATGAGTGTGGGAAGGGCCCACCAACGCAGCTTTGTGTCCTGTGAAGACGAAGGCCTGAGGCTGAGTACCATGCCTGCTGTGGGCAGCTTCGGCAATGGCAAAATACACACAAGACGCAAGTGTCACAGCCGGTTTGTCAGCAAGGCTGGCCAATGCAACATCCATTTCTCAAACATGGATGAGAAGTCTCAGCGGTACATATCTGACATCTTCACGACCTGCGTGGACATCCGCTGGCGGTACATGTTCCTGCTCTTCAGTCTGGTGTTTGTGGTGTCCTGGCTGACCTTTGGCCTCGCATTCTGGGTCATCGGCCTCCTACATGGCGACATGGACCATCACGGAGGGGATGAGAGTTTTGTTCCGTGCGTCATGCAAGTCAACACCTTTGTGGCGGCGTTCCTCTTCTCTATTGAAACCCAGACAACCATTGGGTACGGCGCTCGCTGTGTGACGGAGGAATGCCCGGCTGCTGTCTTCATGGTCGTCTTTCAGTCCATCATCGGCTGCATCATCGATGCTTTCATGATTGGCGCCATCATGGCCAAGATGGCGAGGCCCAAAAAGCGAGCAGAAACTCTCCTGTTTAGCCACAACGCAGTCATCGCCTTGCGTGACGGGAAACTGTGTCTCATGTTCCGGGTTGCCAATCTAAGGAAGAGCCACATTGTGGAAGCTCATGTGCGAGCCCAACTAGTCAAACCCCGCTACACAGAGGAGGGGGAATACATCCCCCTGGATCAGATAGACATGAACGTGGGCTATGACAAAGGCACAGACCGTCTGTTTCTGGTGGCGCCTCTCACGGTCATACATGAAATTGATGAAGAAAGTCCATTGTTTGGCATCAGTAAGCAAGATCTTGAAGCGTCCGACTTTGAGATAGTGATTATACTCGAAGGGCTGGTGGAGGCCACAGCCATGACGACGCAAGCACGTAGCTCCTACGTGCCGTCGGAGATCCTGTGGGGCCACCGCTTTGAGCCCGTCATCTTTGAGGAGAAGAGCCAGTACAGGATCGATTACGCCTACTTTCACAAAACATTTGAAGTACCGTCCACCCCCAGGTGCAGTGCCAAGGATATGGAGGAGAGGAAATTCACCACATCTGGCACCAACGCCTTCTGCTATGAGAATGAACTGGCCTTCATTGGTAAGGACAAAGGGGAGGAAGCTTTTGATGAGGAGAAGAACGGGAAGTATTCATCAAATCTCCTCAACGAGCAGGTCACAGCTTCCGGAAGGGATCACGTGTCTTCCCGTAGAGAATCCGTGATGTAACCTTCGGATCGTGCTTGTTTATTGTTGTTTTTGTTTTGTTTCTCGATGCTGTGCAATGGAAAGCGTCAGGTGAAGAGCCATGACTGTGATCCTACTGACATGGTGATGCTGCTGAAGACATTTTTGCTGCAGCTGGAGAAACATTTCTCCTTTGTACCGTGCAGACAAGGATGCAACTTGTCAAATGTTACCTTGGAAAAACTATGTATTTGTTTCCTGAGATGGTTATGGAGCTTTATGAAATGCAAATAAAACAAGTGTGTTTCCATTTGCAGATGTTACTATTCATAACGTGAAGGACAGGAGCAGAGTTTTGTATGATTAATGTGAGCGATACCATACACAGTATCGTGTATATTATTGACTGTATTACTTTCTGTCTTAATATTTCGGCCAGTGGAAAGCATTTGACCCAAGCTGAAGCCAAGTATGTAGTTTAGTTTTTTTCTCACCAGTTTCCCAGAAACAATATGTACTTTTCCATTCTCTTGTTTTCATGAACAGTTTTATTTGGCACATTGAAATATCACAAAGGTTCTATGGTAAGCCCTCAAATAGCCAAACTATTGCAAAAACAATGTTTACACTTGGCTGGTATATGGTGTGTGGTTAAAAGATCAATCAATGTGCAATAGAAACATATTTATCAGCCAATCAGAGACATGAGGAAATTCTAATATTCATCAATTAAATTCATGAAGCAAATATATTCATTATTTCATGCGTATCATGTTTTCAACAGTGGCAGATATGAAGATGCTGAGGTTCTCCTTGGGAGTGACCAGGTTGGACAGGATTAGAAATGAGACAATAAGAGGGACAGTGAAGGCTAGACGTTTTGGAGACAAGGTCAGAGAGAGCAGACTTCGATGGTTTGGACATGTCCAGAGGAGAGACGGGGACTGTATTGGTAGAAGGATGCTGAGGATGGAACTGCCAGGGAACAGGGCTAGAGGTTAACCCAGGAGAAGATACATGGACGTAGTGAGGGAGGACATGAGAGTGGCTGGTGTCGGGGAGGATGATGCAAAGGACAGGGTGAAGTGGAGAACGTTGGATTGCTATTTCAACCCCTAATGGGACAAGCCGGAAGAAAAAGAAGACGAGGTTTTGACTGGCTCTTTGATTACATTGTCTCATTGGTTCCTCTTGTGGTTTATAATTATCTGGCATTAATAGCACCAATTGTTTTTGCCGGTGGTTAAACATCTAATTGTGATGGAGCTTCAGGCAGTGAATGGAATTTTGAATAATTTAGCATTTTATTTTGCAGAGCTGCTATAAATTTGAAACTTAATTGAAAGCATCAGCATTCTTTACACATGCAAACTGTTGCAAACAAAAAAGCACACATTTAATTGAGACAAACATTATTTTGGTCTTATTCTTATAAATGAAGTCCACAATTCCTCTTTTTGCTTGGTGAGATTCGTTCCTCCACATTTCTCAAAATGGGATCTCCATGAGGAATAACTTTCACGCCATTTCAGCAAATCTTATTTCATTTGTATTCATGCGTCGCTGACCTGAGCTGAAAATAATCACGGTGATGTTGCTCTAGAAAACAAAGTGTGGCTCCAATGGTGCCAAGAGGAGGACTGAGAAATCCCTGCATGTTATAAGAGGGAGGAACTAATTTGTACATTTGTCAGGCCATTGTTGTAAATAAGTATTTATTATTTGGTCTTAGCTCTATGGCAGAATACACTACGTAGTAATATATTATTTAAAACGTTCAGTGTCAATAACAAATATCTTGAGCAAAGCAAGAAACTGGAATTGCTTCTTAAATGTGTCTAATGGACTCTTCCTGTCTTCCAATAAATGCGTCTGAATCAATGGTCACTCCTTGTGCTCTCCTCACAGGGTTTGATTTCATTTGAGACGGCAATTTATGGATTTACAGACAAATACAAAGTTCTACTTTTGATTACAATAAAGTTTAACACGAAGCCAGCAGTTTTCTTTTTCTTTCATGGGAAACAAAGTATTTAAGTACAAGGATAATCTGATAAATGCATGTAAGCTTCTTTCAAAAGGATTCATTCCATGACCTTTTTCAAGGATGACACTTGTCTTGTCCCCCACCCCCTCCCCCACTCTGTCCCCACCCACATGACATGCATGGTCCTTCCTTGCCCCTCAGCTGAAACAGCCATGGTTATCGTTAAAACATTTACATCCACGCCATCGTGACATTTAGCAGGATGAATCAAGCCCCTTCACACAATCAACTATCTAGAAGTCACTTCAGTGCCAAAGGGATGCATCTGAAATGAAGCGCGTCCTCGTGCGATGGAAGGAGGACCGAGAATAAAACTCAGAGGCTTCTCACCCACTCTGCTCTGCTGGAGGATGAGAAGTCAGGTGGGGTCACCCTTTCCAGCATGCAGAGTGGGCCGTTGGAAGGCAAGCGTAGGTTTAATTGCAGCAACTTTGTTCTTTGCTGGATTCCATCAGCCTCCAAAAGCAGCTGGAGGGAAGTTAAAGATCAAGATGCACCAGCGGCGCTGCACAGACTTCAGCGTCGTATCATGCTTCCTTTGGTTCCTCTGTTAACTAGCAGCGCTGACACTACTTTATGCACCTCATGGATGACATTTTGGACTTGAGCCTCACCAAGCAGGAACCACAAGAGCCACACTAACTGTGTTTCACCTGGACAGCGCTGAAGCCAGAATCACACAGAAGCGTTTCCCGTACGCTCTGCTCGTGGAGACACTCGTCCCACAGCTGGGCACATCACTCAGCGGCGTGTCTCTGGCCTTGATTCCTGCAGTCGTGCAGTATTTGATTACAGCAACAGGTTGATTGTATTACAGGAGGCTCAGACTCAAATGCCAGCAGCAAACGCAGAGCAGCCGGAAGCTTCCTGCTGGGGATGAGCAAGCAAAAGAGGACGCCACCTACCCAGCGCACAGAAACACCAACAGGGGCCGGACGGGATTATCATTGCACTGATATAATCTGAGCAGCGTTCCTTCAAAAACTATTAAGAACTGTCCAAAAGCCTCCATTAGTGTCTCGCTGCTGGTTGCCAGTAACAATACCTGATTAAGGAATTGCTGTTAAAGATTAGGTTTGTTAACGAATTAAATGTTGGTGATCTTGTCAGACTACTTTTCCTATAATGTTTTATAACGGCTCGTTATAAAACATCCTATGGCAATTAAATTTGACATTAAAAATGGAAGCGTGATTGTACAATGCATCCGAGCACCGATAGGTGTTCAAACCTTTCCTTAAATATCTTGTTAGATGTGCAGCATTTGGTGCATTTTTTCCTAAATTGGTTTCAATAAATCTTAAGAATACAAGCAAGCCATGATAAGAGAAACCAGTCAATTGTGATGGAGACCAGTTTGGCTTTAGTTTTACTCATTTTAAAGCATCTACGCCAGGGGAACTAAGGAGCTGCTAACAAACTCATCACCCACAAACTGTGGAGAGTTGACTCGTTCAATTGGATTTAGGTCATTTCAGTTCCCAAAAAAAAAAAAGCATAGAAAGTGACTGACCTCCGCTGTTATATTTTAGTCCAGCTCTAGTGTAGTAGAAGCTTGACACACCTTAGCGCTGCCATCTTGTGTCCCTTTCAGGTCTTGCAACATGTAATTGTCAGTTTAACAAACCAAACAAATGCTTTTTAAAATTATTTTACTCATAAATGACACAAATTGATGGTCTGGCTTCTTAACATAACATCACATTGACATTTTGGTTGGGTGAAAATGCGTAACACACGTGAACTCGTTTGATTCCTGTCCTGTTTGAGGTCTGCTCAAATGTTTAAGTACGGTATTTATTTATTTCCATGTTCCTTTCTTTTAACCAGATACAGGCAAGTTAGGAAGCCCGTGCTGCCTTCTTATCGGCGCTTGTTCCCCACGCCAACACCTTTTCATCTTCTGTAAATGTCAAGATTTCTGTGACCAGGCCAGTGCCAATGGTGATGTTTCCATCTCTCAGAGTGAACCTTTGTCCTTTTTCCAGAACCATCGGCTTTAAGAGCATGAGGATCAAGGACGTATCCTCACCAGGCATCACCATGTCCTGCAAGGCAACAGCAACACACAGGAGGCGGGTTTAATTCTTCACTGTTACTGTACAAATGGGAGAATCCATTAGCATACGGTAGCAGCAAATATTAAACTCATGTGTTCGAAAGCTAGCTTTAAACGGCTCGGTGCAACAGATTTCTACAATGAACACCATCAGTGGCCATCCTTCAAATCATGTTTCTAAGAAAACAGTAAAACATATATATATATACATTTCTATTTTCAAAATACTGAACTAAAGTCATAAGTAAAATTTGGTGAAACTACAATTAAGAGTTTGTGAGATGCACCGAATAAAATGCCAACAACCTTTCCATACAAAAAACAACCACAACAAACAAAACAAAAACAATTTGACATCTGTTTACTGACACAGACAGGCACACACACACACACCTTGTCCTCAGGCAGCGTTATTCTGCAAGCCATATCCCAGGTCAGAGAGAACATGACAGGTCTGTAGTTGTTGATGAACGGTTTGTGTCGGCCTCCCTCCTCCTTACTCAGAATATACACCTGTAATCCAGGAACACACACCCCAACCCAGATACAAACACACATCAGTGTTTTCTGTACAGTCATCTACAGCAAGTGCGACTCTGCGTCTGCCAACTGTTCCCAACAAAACACTCTGGATCTGTGTGACCTCGTACCTGGGCCTTGACTTTTTGGTGCGGCTGTATGGATCCTGGTTTGCACATCACCATTCCTCTCCTCACGTCTTCTTTCTTCAACCCCCGGATCAGAGAGCCAAGGCTATCGCCTGCCTCCGCCCGATCCAGAGACTTGTGGAACATCTCGATGCCTGAACCCAACAGCACAAAATTGATTGTGAGCGTTTCAAAAATGCATACATTGTTATTAGACTTAAAATAATTCGTTTCTCACCTGTAACCACGGACTTGAAGCAGTTACTGAAGCCCACAAACTCAGCCTCGTCGCCTTTCTTGATGAGACCCCTCTTTAAGGTGCCCGCCACCACCGTACCCCTGCCTGAGAGATACGATCGACAATGGGATGTGACATTTTTAAGGTCACAGTGAAAATATTTCGCCTCTCGCCACAAACGACTCTATAAGCAGTCGCGTCTAATGCCACGGCGACCCTTACAGTTCAACGTTGGGATGAACTGTGCACTGGCTACACACTTCTCATCTTTTCATACCTGGAATGGCATAAACTGTTTCGATGGGTAGAAGGAAAGGTTTATCCAGCTCTCTTTTGGGCTTTGGAATATACAAATCCAAAGCGTCCAGAAGTTTCATCACGGCATTCAAGCCAAGCTCAGGTTCTCTGTTCTGAGGAAGAGTGGGATTTTTTTTTTCTTTTCTTTTAAATGCTCAGCAACCGACAGTGCAAAATAAAATCTAAGACAAATTGTTGCCAGCCGCTTTGCTCACCTCCAGGGCGCAGAGGGCTGACCCGACAACAATCGGTGTATCATCTCCGTCATAGCCAAATTCCGTGAGCAGTTCCCGGATCTCCATCTCCACCAGCTCTAACATCTCTTTGTCCTCCACGACGTCAGCCTTGTTGATGAAGACGACCATATGCTCGACGCCTATCTGCCTGGCCAACAGCAGGTGCTCCCTCGTCTGCGGCATCTGGCCGTCGGTGCCAGCGACCACCAGGATGCAGCCGTCCATCTGAGCTGTGCCTGTGATCATGTTCTGGGGGGGAGGGGGGGGGACAGAAGATGGCTAGGTGTTTATTAAAAAAAAGGGGGGCGTTCAATTTATACTGAAGCTTAAAATACGTTCTAAAAAATGAATAAAACCTTGACATAGTCAGCGTGACCAGGGCAGTCTATGTGGCAATAATGTCTGTTGGCTGTCGTGTACTCCACATGAGAGGCGTTGATAGTAATCCCTCTGACTCTCTCCTCAGGAGAATTGTCAATCTCCTCGTACTTTTTGTAGTTAGCGCCGCCGGCTTCAGAGAGCACTGAGGACCCAAAACAAACAGGCCAAAGTTGCATTTCTGAAAGCTTAAATTCCCAACCTCTCTTTTGTCACTGGATCAAATTCAGTCTCGAGAGCAAATGCAATAATTGAATGTGCGAGTTTATCAGAGAACATCCCATCAGGTCAGTCTGAACCTTTCGTGATGGCCGCCGTCAGGGTCGTCTTTCCGTGATCGACATGCCCGATCGTTCCGACGTTAATGTGAGGCTTCTCTCTGACGTACGTCTTCTTTGCCTCTGCAGCAAAAGACCGCCGACCCAGTGGCACGACACACTAGAAAAAAAAAGGACGACACAGGGAAGACAAATATTTAGAAAAAAGTTCCAGAATCTTTTAGAGAATCTGGTGGCCGTGGTTTCTGTGCACACTCACCAACTTGAGGGAGCTGTGCAGAAGGCTCGGCGAAGCAAGTTGGAGGGCTAAGAAAAGGCATGGAAATATGCATACTTAGATAATGATAGATGATTACAACACAAAAAAGCTCATCTTAAATATTTATTTCACAGTCAAATTTTTAAAACTCATGTTTCCCTCAATCAACACATTCGTGTGTTGGAATAATGTCTCCCTTGTCCTGGTTTAAAAAATAAATAAAACAAGGAATCATTCTAATTTGGAAAAGAAAGAGGAAACGAAATTTCACTGCTTATAATTGGGAGCCGAGACGATTTATTTGAGTGACGATGTGAGCAAATGTCAGAGATTCGTGGTTGCATGCAGCTAAGTGCAGCTGTATAGCAGCTAGCATGACATGGGACGTCGTTTGTATCAGAATGGAAGACTTAACAGGGGAATTCCCTTTTAGATCAACTTCTGTTTGCTATCTGAACACAGTAGGTATATATCTATCTACCACAGAAGACATTTCCGATCTTTATTCATCGCTCATGTTCGGCTGTGTGACCTTGCGCTGCCAGCGAGAGGCATCATATAATTCGTTCGTGATACGCCATATTTCTACAGCCGTAAACCAAAATCACACCCCGCTGTTCAGAACAAACAAACTACTGCGAAAACTGACTGAAATTCATAAGTTAACGATCAATATTAAACGGTTTTACCGGAGAAACATGCACGCAGTCTCACGAGCGCCGCCATTTTCGATGGTTCCAACAGCCAAAGACGATAAACGCATCAAGCGATAAACTCCCCGGGTTTAAAGGTGTCGCTTCAAGAGGCTGAGACGCTAAAAAAATAATCTTATTTAAAACAGACTGTTTGTGCAACTTGTGATAAGGAGAATGATCAGATTATAGTGGTGTTTTTTCCTTATATTGCACGTTTCGTCGTTCGAGGCAACCAGCTTCTGTTTCCAAACGGTACATGCGATCATTAGTCAATAAATGTTCAATAAACCTTGTGATTTTCTGAAATGCCGTTTCGGGAATAAACACACAAGCTGGCCAGGTGTCTGATGACTGGGGAGACATCAGTATATCTCCATCTGGCTGGCGACACTTAATTAACACACATCAAAAATAGATGCAAGGATTGTATTCAAAATTCACATTTTGTAATATTAATGTTGGTGTAGGTTCTCGATCATCGGGTCATCGGTGAAGGACGACTGAAGCAAATCGATTTCCATCTGGGGGGGGGTCAAATATACATAAATATAGAACGTACGTTCTTAAATCAAACATATTTAGCATTTTACACACGACGATAGAATTACAAGGCAAGTACGTCTCTCAATCTTGTTGATACTCTCTGCACGATATGCGCGCAAGACTCACCCGGATTTACCTTAAATGCGCTAATATTGCGAAGTTTCGCTGTTTAAAAAAAAACAAAAAACATTGTCTTCAGCGTTGCTTGCGAGTGTTATAGAAGGTTTACGGTAAAGCACGGCCGCCCCCTCGCCATTCGCAAGATTAGCTAGCTAGCTAGAATCGTCCGGCCCCTTCAGCAGCGTTAAACACCGCGTGTCGTTTTATTTAACATTAAGACTGTTTTAAAGGTAAAATCGGGAAAATCATAACTGTCAATGGGATTAAACTCCACTCGTAGCTGAATTAAAATCTGTTTCTAGTTGTGTTAACTTAGCATTTCCGTATCGAATGTTGGCGTAAGATAAATTAGGTTTCGTAAACCTCTGTTTATAGAGTTCCTTCTCTACACGTGCTTGTCTCGCTGGGGGTTCATATCACGACCACTGGATCCACCTGCTCCATAGTAGCTGTCCCTCATACGAATGTCTCTTTCTGCTCTTCAGCTGTGGTGCAATCATGACAGAAGACAGACGGGACAGGAGATACCAGCAGAACCTCCAGGGGGTCCTTCAGATGGCGGTGGACGCTGGAACAGGTGCAGGTGCGGGTGCAGGTGCAGGTGCGGGTGCAGGTGCAGGTGCAGGTGCAGGTGCATCGGCTCCTGCCCAGCCCATGTCAGAAGAGGTAAGATGAAGTTCAGCTCTGAAACGTCAACGTCGCATTCTGTCCTGTTGCATCGAGAGGAAGGGCGAGACATTCTTCTGTTCTCCCTTCGTGGCAGAGGAAATCATGGCTGACAGTAGCTCTCGCTGAGTTCGCCGACTGTCAAATGGACGACGTCGCGGAGATGAAGCGCTTCTTGGCGATCCTGCGTAATGAAGGAGCACGAAACGAGGAGGAGCAGGAATATGACCGGCGGGAGTCAGCTTTTGAGGTGCTGTCAGAGCTGTGTGAGAACCTGGACAACGCTCGAGGTTTGTTGTAAAGGACGGTCTAATATTTGGATCGGATGTTTGCCTCGGCCTGAGAGCCGCTCGCTGAAACGGCGTTGTCGGTGACCCGTTTCTTTGTTTCTCCGGCCTCACAGACCTGATGACTCTCGGCGGACTGGAGCTCTGCGTCTCCCAATATCTGTGCCATGTTCAGAGTGGACTGAGGTGGCGTGCTGCTGGGCTCATAGCCGCCTGTGCCCAGAACATGCCGCAGGTTCAGGCCTACTTGCTTGGCATTGGGGTGTTACCCACATTGCTGCAGCTCACAGACTCAGACCCCGACCCCACCGTCAGAGTCAAAGCCCTTTACGCTGTGTCATGTGAGTGTCTCCGGCAGTGCTACTAGTTACCCTGAATACTACTACTAATACTAATACTGGACATTCGGCTTGTCCCATCACGGGTCCCCACAGCAAATAAATGTTCTCCACTTCACCCTGTCCTTTGCATCGTCCTCCCCAACACCAGCCACTCTTGTGTCCTCCCTCACTACGTCCATGTATCTTCTCCTGGGTCGACTTCTAGTCCTGTTCCATCCTCAGCATCCTTCTACCGATACAGTCCCCGTCTCTCCTCTGGACATGTCCAAACCATCAAAGTCTGGTCTCTCTGACCTTGTCTCCAAAACGTCTAACCTTCACTGTCCCTCTTATTGTCTCGTTTCTAATCCTGTCCAACCTGGTCACTCCCAAGGAGAACTTCAGCATCTTCATCTCCTCCACTTCTAGCTCCGCCTCCTGTCTTTCCCTCAGAGCCTCCGTCTCTAAGCCGTCCATCATGGCTGACCTCACCACTGTCTTGTGGACGCTCTCCTATCACACAAACACACCCGTTCCAACCCGCCTGCACACGAATAGAGGCATTAATGAATTTGTAATGCTTTAAATATTTTGTACCTTGTGATGCAGTTTTCATTCAATCTGTTGCTTTAGGTCTCGTTCGAGAACAGGAGGCGGGACTCCAGACTTTCCTTTTGCACGACGGCTTCACGGTTTTAATGCGAGGCATGGAGTCAGAGAATGAGAAGCTCAAAACCAAATCGGCATTTCTTCTGCTCAACTTGCTGACGTCACACCCCGAACAGAGAGGTATTGAGAAAGATTGGATCTTTCTGTTAAAGAAAGGTGGCACACACACACACACATCACTGGTGAGCTTCACGGATATCCTTTGATATGCATCTGCATAATCTCTACAATTTCTCAAATCCGCACTGTTCCACCCGATTCTTTCATTTTTGTAGAATAGTCATTTTGGAGCCAGTTGTGAGCTTTTCATTTATGATGTCTCTGATACCTGTGTCCTCCATTGTGCAGAGACAGCCGTCTCCATGGGAATGGTCCAGCAGCTGATATCAGTCGTCCGCACACCTCACGCATCTTTCCATGAACATGTGCTTGCTGCCCTCTGCTGGTAAAGAAACCATTCAGCACTCACACTTTGTTTTTGTTTTTGTTTTTCCTCGAGTTATTATACGCTTTTTGCATCCCCGATGTCTGTCTAGTCTGGTGGAAGACTCTCCAGAGGGTTTAAAAGACTGTAGGAACCCCATTCTGGGTCTGGAGGACTTTCTAAAACAAAGATCTGCAGAGCTCCAAGGAAAAGAAGAGAGTCAGGTAATTTTAGTCTGAGTATTAATTATAAGGATAAATAAATAAGCTGTTTTGTTATTACTATTTAAGCTGCAGCGATGGTTGTTAGGATAGCTGTCTAACTCGTGTAAATCTACAACTGCATGACTGCTGTGGAAGCATTGGGTGCCACACAGAGTCAAAACTACATGTCAACAGGGAGAATAATTTAATAAGTGAATTATATAATTCTTACAATCATCAGACAAACAAAATCGATGTTGACTCCAACATTACTTCCTATTGGTTTGATGCTTGACCTGCTTTTTTAAAGTCCTGTTTTTCTTTCTAACAGGAAGAGCTGGACTTCTGCGAAAGGTTGAGGGTTATGTGTTTCCGCGGGCAACAGTCGGATGACAGTGGAGTGGATCGTTGAAATCTTGTTTGCCTCAACTGTTCTGTTTTCAAGCGTTCAGTGTTCAAAGACGTGGCGGAACGACCCGGATTTGGTTCTTTAGCATTGTGCCATGTTTTTAGGCCATTAACACAGATGCTGTTCTTATTTTGTGTTTTACTTTATAAATACCTCTAATGTTTAAAAGAGTTTTCCAGTTTATTTTATCCCACAACTTTCAATTCTTCTTTCAATAATTTAGATCTGAATATTTAGCCCTTACATCCCAATGTTGATCTGTTTACATGTGTAATTTCACATTTTCTCTGATATTAAAGAATTTACATTTCAGTTGACTGTTCTAAATATGAGTCAGTGTTATAGGCACCACTTTTTTTATTCTTCACGTCATATAATTGTATAAAAAAAAAACAAAGGAGCATTTTTAAAAACGATAAACATCCCGTCACCACCGACATGTAAACATGGACTTCAGGCAAAATCACTTTGCTCGAACGACAGAATCCACATTTTTTATTGTAAAATGCTCTTTGAGTTTCTTTCAATCTTGTTTGTGGCGTTTAAAAATGCCAGTGTGGCCAGTGAAATGTCAAATACAAATCTAGCAACACATAATATGGCGCGGTTCTGAACCCAGTCAGTAGCAGTCAAGAAGAACTGACCCTGTTCTATTTACGCTTTGCTGTATTTTGGAAGTTAATATAAACTGTATGACCTGCTATAAATTTGCAGGCAGTATAACAAGTTTCCCAGAGTGTCGGACATACTGCAGGATTTAAGGATATGTCTAGTACCTCTTCCATTTTGGGTAGGATTCCTTGCTCTTACCTGCGTCTATATCTCCCACTGCTATTAGCAGCTGTGCCAAATAATATGTTGTCATGACAAGAATGCTTCCGTGCTCTGTAGGCGGCATCACCTTGAAAACCTGCACAGCCAGGGACAGGTCAGAGACTATGAAGGACAAGCTTCCCAGCAGAGTCGGCGTGTGGCGGGTTCTGATGGCTAATATCCCCATGAGCGTAATGAGAACAACGTAGACCCCCACAGCTGGAATCAGCACATCTGCATTTTGAGCCTTTAGCAGGAATGGGTATACACCAATGTAAAAGCCTCCCCCTATCAAGCACAGAATAAGGTATAGGAAACGCATCCCGGAGGATGAGGGTCGTGCTGCGTAACGGCTGGACAGGAAGGTGAGCGAGTAGAGAAGATGAGCCACAGCGAAGGCGCCCATTCCTGAAACACATACACCATATTAGGGGTCAGTTTAGTGGCAGCGTGCTGCATGTTCACTAACGGACAGCACGAGCATCAAAGCCGTCCTATTGAATGGACCCCATCTCATAGATTTTATGGATCAAGCCAACACTGACCCATCTTAAAAGGTCCTGGTTCTGATGCCAAAAGAAGGAAGAAAAAAAAACATCAGTGTTAGAGCTGATCCTGTTTGATCGAACCTGCTGACCCATTTAGAGCTCTCTGAAAGAGCCCCTTCTCTTAGTAGTAGTATTTTTGTTATGGACTGATACACATTAGAAATAAATATCTAAAACATATAAACTCTGCAACTTGAATTTTGTGGGTTCTGATCACAATCAAAAATAAATAACATGACTGAATATGGAGTGTAATTTTATCTCTATTAGTATTAGTATTAGTAAAGATGCATCTTTAAAATTCTACAGTCACCGCCTACCATGCAGAAATAGCTCAGGCCACACCAGGCAGCAGTCTCCCACAGCAGAGAAAACCAGTCCTCCCAACACACCCGGAATGTTCCGACTCCCGTTCCAGCTCAGCACCACTGCAGCTAGTAGGAACGTCGGCGCGGATTTGACGCCCGCGGACACCATGGATGCAGGCATTCCAGGAGTCCACAGGTAGAAGTACAAAGCTGTGGATAAGAAAAAGGGCAAGAGGGAAAAAAGGAGTGCGCAGGACTGATAGAAGGATGAAAAGAGACGGGGAAGCCACAAAATGAACGGTCAGCAGTAGACTGAAATGAAGACACCAACATTTCTGTTTAGGACATCGGTGTGGGCAGCCGGCAGCCCTCGTGGCACCCAGGTAGCAAGTCAGGTCTCAGCATTTTGCTCAAAGGCATACCAGTATGTAAACTGGGGGAACTGGGACTCAAACCACCAACCTCCGAATAAGTGTTCGATGATTCAGCCCATTGATAACCAACCTCCCAATTTGTTAACCATTCTATTCCAAACTGTTTATAATGTGAGCAAGTGAAGTCTGTCAGATACCATATTTCTTCTCTGCCGCCTGTCGTAGGCGTCTGTCTCCAGGATGTCCATCGTGTGTGTGGTGGTGGGGGGGGGGGGGGGGTCAAGCAGACGCCTCAGCCAGATGACCTTGTTACGATCGCTGCTGGGAATATAATCCTCAATAGTTTTCTCCCGTTTCCAAGCTCTGTCCCGCTCCACTTATTTTGCGTTTCACACCGGCGAACTTTGGACAGCTCTTTGCCATTGGATTGTGTGATAACAATGTACTCCCCGAGTTTTCATACCCAACAACTGACCTTTGACCTCTTCTGATGGAAAGTATTGATGAACACACAGCGGGCAAAGTTTAACTAGCAGTAAACCCAAATGTGAACAAAGGTCGTTACTCGATATGTGAACTAATGAATTCAAATGGAACATTAATTGTCGGAGAGCAAAGAGACTTCCTTGAAGAAAACCAATGAAATCTTTGTTCTAACCTGTGAAGAAACAATTCAACTCAACAACTAAGACAAGAGACGGCGCTGTTGGAGTGATTAACTGCATTCAATTATTATCTGATAATTGGTGAGTTTGCTTGCCTGCAAATATGTAAGATGAGATATGTGTGGGTTTTGGGAGGTGTTTTTTGTTTGTTTTTGCTTCAGATTTATCTGTTGTTAGAATATTCATATTTTATGCAACAACAGAGCTATGGCATTAAAATAAATAGGAAAAAAAATACACATATTTTCCAAATATTAGCATACGCTTAGAAACAACGTAACTTAATGATTAACGAGGGCCTTCCACCTCAAACTTTGCACTCTGTTTTCCCACAATTCCCTCTGTTGCGTTGCAAAACTGAAAGGCATGCGGCGCTCGAAGGGTGTGGGAGTATCTGGTGAGTAAAACAATAAATGATCTTTGGCTGATTGAGAAGCGATTGTGGGAGCTCAGACAGGAAGTCAGGCCAAAAGCAGTCGTGCCTGTTTGTGTTTTGGTTTGTGTGGATGTGATGTGGGTGAAGGTTCTGCTTTGTTTCTCAGCACAGGACATGGCTGCCAGTTCTTCCTCCCAAAGGATTGGAGTTGTAGGATACGGACATCTAGGTGTAAACTCTTACTAAACTCCACACGATTTCATTGTCTTTCTAAAATGCTATTTTCTCTTGGTGATGAATTCCTCTGACAATGAATATATTGTACTGAACATTCTTTACTCCCTCTCTCTCATGTGTGTGTGTGTGTGTGTGTGTGTGTGTGTGTGTGTGTGTGCATCAGGACAGTTCCTGGTGCAAAGGATCCTTAAAGATGGAGCTGATCATGGACTTTCGCTGGCTTTTGTTTGGAACAGAAATCCTGACAAGCTCAAAGGTGTCGTTCCCGCTGAGCTCATACTCGATGATCTATCATCGTCAGCAAACAGGTGAGAACAAACGCCAGAAATAAACGCGGAACACTGGCTCACACATTCAAAAAAGAGATAACGACAGCGTGTATTCCAGGTCGTGTGACGTGGTTGTGGAAGTGTGCCATCCACAGATAGTGAACGATTTTGGGCTTCAGTTTCTGTCTCATTCGCATTTCATGGTGAGATTCTTTTTGTGATATTATGACACACCTGGAGAGATCTTATAAAGAGACAGATTAATCTGCAGCATGGAGGGAAAATACAGGATATAAGCAGGATTTGTAAAAAAAAAAAAAGATTCACAGTGTCCTTTTTTCCTGGCTTCATCTCTCCTCCTTCCTCTCAGCTTGGCTCCCCATCTGCGCTCGCTGACCCCGATCTGAACCAGAAGCTACGTCAGGCAGCTCAGACGTATGGGAAGACGCTCTACGTTCCCAGGGGGGCGCTATGGGGAGGCCAGGACATCCAGAGGCTGAACGATAGTGGGGATTTGAAGGTAACACTGGTGTAGGGGAAGGTGTGATAGAAGCCCTTCACCTGCTCTATTTTACATTCAGGATGTTGAACAGTGGCATGCCAACCCTAATGCTATCAGGGTAGGTCAGATTGGTGCTCAAATGTTACTAAAATGTTGTGGGATTCCCGCAAGTCTGTAAACCTTAGATAACAAATTTGGCACAGGTAGAGAGGACCACAGATAAAGTAAAGCATTGTCGAAATGGTTTGTCCAATACATGCCTACATAAAAAAATAAAAAACAGGAACAAAAGTTTATACATTTGAATTTATCTTGATGTTTATCCTAATTCTTAAATAGATAAATGTCAGAGCTCTGTTTCATTTCATTTCACCAGCAAATGTTTATTTATTCTGCCTTGGCGTGTTCTGATTTAAACCTTTCTCCTCTCTCGTTTTCCAGGCTCTGTTCATAAGAATGTCCAAGCATCCATCCTGCTTCAGGCTGACAAGAGACCTCCTCTCTGACTCCACGGAGGACGAGGGCCGGCGTGTTTTATGCCGAGGCTCAGTGGCAGAGCTGTGCCCACTTGCACCAAACAACATCAACACTATGGCGGCTGCAGCAGTGGTGGCCGGAACGCTCGGTTTTACTGGCGTTCAGGGCGAGATCGTCTCCGACACAGCGTGAGGCTTTCTCGGTATCCTGCAGGCCCAGTGCAGCCTCTCACGTCTCCATGACGACAGGTTTCCTGCTTCCTCCTGCTCCAGGTTGAGCGACTATCATGTGGTGGAGGTGGAAGTGACTGGGCCGACTGGTTTCTCAGTGAACACAGTGAGGAGGAATCCAGCCAGACTCGGAGCTGTAACCGGCAGCGCAACCTACACCTCCTTCTGGAATAGTCTGCTGGGTGAGTCCCGTGTCGTTCTCAAAGCGCGCGCTTAGAAGCGGTAATCAGATTACTTCAGTGAAAGTATCAATCTAAAAACATCATTAAGATCTTTGTCTTTAGTTTTTTTTTTTTTTTATTAAATAATTGAAGTGGATACAATTAGATACATTTATCTGCAGCATTTTTTCTTTTCGATGAGGCAGTAAAAGTCCAGGGTTTCCCACCTCAGACCACAATCTGGGATGATTAAGATTATAATCTAATCTATGCTTTTTGTGGATTTGTGGGTGATATTAGCTCGTTCCAGCCTCAAATACCGTAATTAAAATGGTAATATCTAAGATATCTAAGTAGGTGAAACCTAAAAAATAAATACAATCTAGACACCAATGAGAAACCTTTATTTTTTTTTAACAACGAGAAACAACTGCTTGAACAAGATGTAAATAATTATTTTCCCCCTCTTCCTCCCACCTCTCTGTACTATATTTAAATATTTAATGTTGTCAAAACAAACAAAACACTATTTTAACTGCAGTCAAGTGGAATAAAATGTCCCCAAACTGCACTCAAGCAGATTAAGGAAATGCACGTTATGGTTTTTCGCCACCGACTACAGAAATCCATTAACACCAATCAGATAACTGATGTAATAAAATAAGTGTTTAGGATGAGGGGACTGTTACTAAGCTTGTTTTTTCAAACTATCTTTGTTTCTCATAGCTTGCAAAGGTCACGGGGGCCGAGTGTACTTGTGCTGAAGCGGATGAGAGGCTGACGAAACTAACGACAAAGGCCACCAATAAATAAATCATTTGTAAAACACTAGTTTTTATTTTTTATAGCTATATATCACTTGAAGTTCATCTGGTGCAGCAAAAGCTAAAACCATTACAAGGAGTGTGAGAACAAGCCTGGTAAAACCGTTTCGTTCATCCATGACAGACGAATAGCTGCGCTCCTTTTCCAACACTCATTATTGCCCTTGACCTGAAAACATGGCTGCCAACTCGGAACGCACTCATTTTTCCTCCCCGTTTCATTCCTTTCAATAATAAATACCTGCCAGTATTAACCATGTTCACACAAGCCCACAATCAGACACACATGGAGTGTGTGAGGTTATTCGTGGGTGAAAGGTTTTGATACAGTAAGGTGCAGAAAGAAAACTAAATCTCACACACACACACACACAGTTTTGAATATGAAAAATAACCATATTTTTCTTTGCTTCTATTTGCTACGACTGCGTATCTGTGTTCAATCTACATTTACTATCCATCCTGGTTTGCGTTTGGTGAACATGTTCATTTGAAAGGAAGCAGAAAACGCCACAAGACGTAAAAAGGGCGAGTACCGGTACATGAGTACAACTATTTATGCATGTAGATTGATTTGATGTGAATACTCATGTGTGGGAGATACAAGTATCTGCCACAGACAAATCTTTAACTCCAATATAACAGAACTACTTGTACTGGTAGAATTTACCGTACCATGCTATCCAGGATAATCCACAGACGTTACTGTGAGCACTATCATGCAGGAACTATTTATTTCTACCACCTCACTGCACAGGACTCCTGCACCAGCTCATGGACAAGAGGCTTGTGTTTGTGACGGGTTGAGAAGTAAACAATAATACGCAGTGACCTATTGTTGAGCTGTGAGCTCGCTTCATTAATTTAGAGAGCCTCTAATTCATGGCATCGGCAGATGGATGTTCACGCCTGTGCAGCGATAGAGGTGGCAGGGGATGTTTAGTTGAAATAATACCGTTCCCACATTTAAAAAAATGACAATCTTTTAGTGTGCATTGGTGACAAGCTGGTAAAAAGGAGAGTAATGTGGTTTCCTATACTTCGACCTCCCTGCAAATGGAGTTTAAAGACTCCTGTTATTAAATCAGTGCTCCAGTCCTATGTTATCTAGTTTTAGTACACTACAAAACCCAAAACCGGGGTTTACGCTAGTGATACAACTAAAATCATTACAAAACAGACATTTGTAAAATTCTATGGTATGACACGGGTGAGGAAGACACTGACAGCGACGCAATTGTTTTTTCACAATAACCCAGTGAGCGAATCATCACTCGCCTGCACCTGCACTCATCTAAGCTTTAAAGCTTTTGAGAGCAAGGATGACTTTTAAAACTGGCACAGATCAGGTTTCCCCAGTGAGGTTTAGCATATTCATCACGATTGAGCGTATGTGCGCACACGTCTCAGTTTTTAATCACTCGGCACTCCATTGCCGTTCCCATTGGCCACGTGGGCAGCGGAGGACTTGTTCTTGAAGGGCTGGGTGTACGGCTGGCGGATGTTCACCCGGTCCTTTTCAGCCTCCAGATCCTCGTCGTAGCGCTCGTCATCGTCTTCCTCGGCCTCGCTGTGGTGCGGGGATGAGTGACGGGACAGCGCTGGAGAAGGAGGCACAGAGGCTGGTCGTGGATAACGGAAACCTGAGGTCTGGGGAGAGGAGCCAAATGTTACGAGAATCCCAAGTAGTGGCACACGTCTGCATGAATGCAATCAGTAATTCACTTACTGAGGTGGGCTCATGAAGGTCATACATGTAGGCCTCAGGAAAGGCTTTAGCCAGGGCCATGTGACGGGCGGATATGTAATACTAACGCAGAAACAAGACAAACAACATGAATCCAACTTTGAGTTTACACATGGAATGGAGCGGCCCTTTTGGGATTCTTCTCACCCTGCCGAGGTATTTCCAGTCTAAGAGGTCGCTCAGACGCTCGGTGCGGTTTCTCTGGATGATCCGCTGGCGTCGGCTCTGCTTGCAGAACTGGAACAGGAAGGAAGTGAGCTGGTTACAAGATTCGTCGACTCCCCGGAACCGCCGGTCCAGGATGTAAATACCTGCAAATAAAGGAGAGAGCGTAATGAGGAAAGAAGGAAAATTATCCATGGCTATCACTTCAAGACAAAATTGGAGAATAACTAGGAATTTCGAATATAAAGCGTGAGAAAACGCACCATATGCAGAGGGATCAGCTATGAGTTCCTCCATGAAACAGCCAAAACCTGAGAGGTTGGTAGAGATCGATGGGATTCCCATGACTGTGCACTCAGCTAATGGTAACAGAAAAAAAAAGAAGTGAGGCTTTAATATTCTACAATACAGCTCAACACATAAAAACTCCAGGTCATTCATCAATGTGTCAAACCTGGTGTGTAGCCCCAAGGCTCATAATAAGAGGGGAAGACCCCAAGGTGGCAGCCTCTGACAAAGTCCTCATAATCCATTGGAAGTAGAGGTGAGGTGGACGAAAGGAACTCCGGATGGAAGATAATCTAAACAGAGGAGAAGCCCTCGGCTTTCAGAGTCAGATTGTATGAAGTTATCTCTGCAGCAATCTTAAAATGTTTGGCATGACGATCGCAGCAGAAACTCATTTAAAGCATTGATAGTTCAATTTAGGACGCGAGAGGAACTCTAGCATGCCAGGATGATCGTCCGTTGCTCTGCATCGCGGCGCCGACAACTGGCCCACCTTCACACGGTCAGCAGAGCTATTGAAGAGGCCAATTCGGCGTACGCAGCTGAGGATGGGGTCGCTGCTGTCCTCCAGCATATTGTGCGTGCAGATTGGAGGCTGGCATTGTCTCTGATTGGCAAAGATAGCGCGCTTCATTATGGTGAAATCCTCTTTGTCCAACATCTTGGAAACATCTGGCAGCTGCCCTCTGATGGGAAAAAAAGCTTGATTTAGGCTGCAGGAAACTTGACGCTTAATGTTTTATCAGCTGGGAATTCATTTCCGAGATATGTATGCAGGTGTCATGGGCGGTGTCGTCTAGGTCTACGGGTCTTACTCACACTAGGAGGGACTCGTACAGTTTCTTTCCGAAGCGTTCCTTCACGGTCTGAGCAGTATCCCTGCCAGGAACACAAATAAAGAGAACATAACCTTAAAACAAGGCAACTACAAAGACTCTCGGTGAACATGTCATAGATGAGTTTAGCACTCTGGCTGCCCGGTTCACAGCGTTAATTCTCCGTGAGCTTACCAGAGCTGTTTCCTCACTGCTTGGCCCTTCAAGGTCTCCACATTGAAGTTATTTGTCCGAGCAGGCATGATAAAGAACGCAATAACCGTCACGTCGCTGTGGTTGACCTACAACAGCAAGGCCGTCCATCGCTGGGTTACATCTCGCATTCACCTTTTTGTTTCTCTCTCATTCACATAAAACCTTCTGCTTGACATCAAGACACACTTACGCGCAGCAGATAGTTGAGTCTGGCTAAAGCTTCCAGGAAGATGTCGGCACCTTTGTTGGAGAACTCGTACCTTCCGGCAATGAAGAGGAACAAACACTTATCCAGGTTGAAGTCAAGGTGTCTGAAAGTCAAAACAAAATCTGTGTAGCAGTTATTTCACAATTTAGAATGCTAAGAAAAAAAAAAGCTACTTCTTCCACTCTTGTCTCTAAAACAAATATTCAGTTCTAGTCTCAACAGTCCTGCATGAACATTGAGTTGTGATGTGAAGTGTCTGACCCATAGAAGTGTCCCCTGACAAACTCCTGAATCCGACTCTTGCTCTGAGCGTGGAGGTTCTGAAACTCGTGGACGGCAGAGAACTTCTTCACATTGAGCCCATTTGGCGTAACGATGTCTGTGTGTGACGGCAGAGATGATGTTAGCAGAGCTGCCTTAAGAACAGCATGCACCAGAGTAAAAAAAAATTAAATTACATTTAACTGCCCTGCACCGGTTAATGAGGAGCAAGGATAGAAATGAGCCAGGAAATTCCTGAATATCAAAACGGCCACATACTAGGCTTCCTGTTGAGCAGATGCTCGGCCTCGATGGCTGTGATCTGCGACACCGTGGTGAAGACGTGGGCGCAGTGACACGCTGCACGCTCCAGACAATAGCGATGGTAGATCTGTCTGTCGCCCGCCTCCTTGTCCAAGTTGAACTGGATGAGACACAAACAGGACACAGACGCCACTAAATGCCATGATGAAGTTTCTATTTCATTTTTTAAATAAAGTATTATAACAACCTACGGGACAAGCCGAATGTCCAGTAGGTTAGAACTGCATGTCAAAAACATGTTTGATTGCATTAATGTTTGCCAGTCCTGCAGCAGGAACCAAAGTCAAGCTGAAAAGCCTCTTTCTATTATTGAGTGTCTTTTTAAATTGCACTCCTGCATAAGCAAATGTCCACAAATACCTCTGCAAGCTTGTTATAGAAGTCCACATTTCCAGCACACAGGTATCGTCCCAGCAGTGTGGCGTGAGTGGTGAAGATGGTTGCGACGGGAAGCTGCCTTTGTCTACACAAAACCAGTCCAAGACCCGCCAACCATTCATGGAAGTGGGCCACAATGTGTGGAGGCTCCTCAGACTGAGCTGCATACTGCGTTACGAGAAACAGCAACGTATAATTAGGAATAAAGTTTTTTTCCAATGTTTATGTTTTGATGTTTCTACAACACAAACGACACCCAGACAATCCCTCATCGTTCCGTGCTCAACCTCTCCTTTTGACACCAAAGAGCTAAAACTATTTGTTTGATTATTATTTTTTTTTTTTATTAAATAGAAATTATTTTCCTTCGTTATTTTTCAAAAATCTGAGCGGACCTCTCCCAGAAGCCAGGCTGTCAGAAAGCCAAACAGCACAGCATCGTTGGCCTCGCGGTCAAACCACGGGACGCCAATGTCACAGAGGTCCCACAGCTCGCTCTTCCAGGTGTCCAGAGACCAAGCGGTGAAGCCGACGTCGATCAGAACGACGTAGGGGCTGCCCTCGATCAGCCACCGCCCGAAGTACACCTGAGAAACGTTTTGCAATTGGTGGTCAAGCACATCGTTATTTCACAACATAAAAAAAAAAACATAAGGGTCGCCGTTTAATTTAAGTATCACTGATCTTTGTACTCATTGTCTTGTTTCTACAGATAAATGGGCTGAAACACATTTCGATCCGACAGTCAAACATCCTTATTGATGACAAATTGTTTCAATCAGAGAGAACTTGCTTCGAGTACAGAACTACTCAACCGAGCGTGCAGACCTGACCTAATGAAATACCACAACATGAACATCTTCGGTCCAACCGTGCTCTGACTAAAAGGTGGCGTGACTCTTTATAGAAATGGGCTGCACTATCCCTTTAAAGAGTTCCACCAGCACTACTCAGCCTTGCTCTTCCACTCGAGAACATGTCCAGAGTGACACAGCACAAAGGACCAAAATTAGCACACTCACGAGGACAGTCATCTATTTCTGGTGCGTGTCTTTCAGGGAGACACAGATATAACGTCTAACCTTTCACAAGGAAATGTCACAGGGTTACGAGACGTAGTAAGGAGAGAGGGCGGGGCCAAATATGCGTAGTCCTTGACATGACTGCTATTAAAACAGACTGAACTCAAGCGTGTCTGTGTGTTTGCCGCGCACGTCCAGCAGTACCTTGCACCCACTGGCGTTCATCTTGTCAATGGTTCTCTTCAACGTGGGGTTGGTGGGTTCGATCAGCTCCACCTGAGTGCGCACATTGCTCTCTACGTAGGGACCCACCAGAAAATAGTTCTCCCCCCACTCTTCCGCGGTCAGGCGCGCTTTGGTCTGGATGACGGTGTAGATGCCTCCGACTTCACGCAGGCACCAAACATGTCACACGGACGCACGTAAAAATAGGGACAGGCGTGTGATTATATTTAACCGGATCAAGGATTGTGTCGATGACAGAAATCTCTCTGCAGAAATGACCCAGTGATTTTAAACAATATCTAATAATAATAATACATTATTTAATGTCACTAACTGTAAAAAGGCTGAACGAATACACGCACACACACACACACACACTTGCCTTTGTTAGCAACTTCCCATGCAATTTCAAAAAGAACTGCATTTTCCAGATCGAACTCCTCGTCCCACTCCTCCAGCCCCGACAGGGATGTGACGGACAGGCTGCGAGCCAGCGGCATGCTGGGTAGACACAATACATTCATCTTAACAGTGTGCATTTTGAAACCCATGTTGTAGCGTTTGATTTCACTAATTCAATTTATTAAAAAAAAATACTTCAAGTGCAAATGACACCTTTTTTTAAAAACAACGCTACCAGTTCCTCGCCCATTATGCGTATTATTCTGAAACCACGCCTCCTGTTTCAGAACACTATTCCATTATACTGTGATGTAATATCCCGTCTCAATTCTTTAGCAAACCGCATGCTTTTCTTTTGCACAATATTTTGTCCACCCGTTGAACCATGGGAAATGCCATTTCATGTTTGTGGTATTTGCTCTGCAGATGATCAAAGGGCATGTTCTGGATACTATTACTACTGCCTCTATGTATATAGACACATGTACAGTTATACCCTCGTATATAAATATTGACCTACAAACATGCCATTGTAACTCCTGGCATCAGAAAACGTCTACAGTTTACGAAAGGAAGGAGTTTTTACGAAAGCGTCTCCTTTTTAGCTGAAAGATTCATAAAGTGTAATCAAAGGAGGAATGCGTTTCTCCTGACTGTAAGATGCAGCGATGGCACAACTTTGTGCGAGAGAGTGGCGTGGGCGAGCGGATGAATGGCCGAATGTACAGATAAGGATCCAGTCACTCGCACTTTGGCTATTGTTGAGCTCTGATGTGATGCAATCAGGTGAGGTTGAGACATGTGAAGAGAATGAACCTGTGCACAACACTGGGTTGCACATGTCCAGAAGGGAAACGGTCTTTCACAATAACCTCGTTGACAGTTTTGAGGATTCTTACACCATTCATAAAGACTCCACCGAGCTGGAGCAAACTCCTGGCACAGGAACCGACTGACTGACTGGGGAGGAAGTAAAAGGGCACACATGATTGTTTGTTGCCATAAAGACCCATAAACCAGATCACCAGACTGATTGCTGAAGACTGTAAACATATTCTTAAATAACATTCCCCTCATTTGCACTCATTTATTAATATGCAACTGATGTAAACTGATGTAAACATTATTGAACTGTATGTTGTACTACGCACCGGACGGAGCAGCGCTCCTAATCTCTTTGCATAGCCACTATTCAAAGAAAATAAAGGCTTTCTAATTTCTATGCTATTTCTAAGTTCAAAAATCCCCCCCCATTCCGAATCAGAATTTCATTTTGCATATTGAAATGTGTTCAGCTTCTAAACTAGTTGTGCATCATTCATAATCTGTGCACGCTTGTTCCTTTAACCCGCGTGTAAATTAAGCAGCAGGTGAATTCTCCATCCTTGAGAGGAAGAGGCTTTCCAGTGCACAACACTGTTTAATAGGTGATCCACCAGCATCTATTAAAAGCTTTTAAGTTTGACGTGATACTTAGAGAGACAACAAAATTAATAAATCATTAAAGTAAATATAGTAAAATGTAGTCAAATTCGACACCTGTATTGAATTTGAGTGCCATTATCTGCCATCTGTATTTTCTAACGAGTTGCGCTGCGGACGTGACATCCAGCAGGCACCGGGCTGCAACAGGACAGACACGGCGTCATGGTGCGCGCTCGGGCCCATTGAAGGCACGACAACCGGCATTGTGGAGTTTATAAGCTAAACGTCGACTCACCCTTCGGTTTCGTCCTGGCTTGTCCGAAATGAACTACAGTACACACATTGGCATCTGTCGCAGTCAATCCCTAAGGAGGAAACCAGCAGCAGACAAGCGAGGAAAAGGGGGCGGCGGCTTCAGTTACGTGCCAGCGATTCACATTGGTTCGGTCGTCCGTACTGGACAACCATAGCCTATGACGTAGCAGTGAGGCGGGGCATTTGAATGGGCAAGGGCCCCCAGCTGCTCTCACATTATTCATGAGCTTCCTTCCCATTGGCTTCACGTCTGCTTCTTGTACCCGCCTCTGTAGAAAACGCGACAGGAACTGGGCGCGTTCGTAAATAGAGAGACCCAATTGGCTGAGCGGAGGTTAAAGGGCTTGCCGTGGATT